>NW_013674825.1:6666-14546 GCF_000517525.1 Limulus polyphemus
GTTGAATGAGCCCGTTGACGTTTGAATCTCGCCAGTGTTACAAGGTTGAATGAGGCCGTTGACGTCTGAATCTCGCTAGTGTTACAAGGTTGAATGAGGCCGTTGACGTCTGAATCTCGCTAGTGTTACAAGGTTGAATGAGGCCATTGACGTCTGAACCTTGCCAGTGTTACAAGGTTGAATGAGCCCGTTGACGTTTGAATCTCGCCAGTGTTACAAGGTTGAATGAGGCCGTTGACGTCTGAATCTCGCTAAGACTCACCCATATTTCCAACATCAAACCTTTTGTGGCACACATTGCAACAAGCTTCTTGGCGATGTGCACTCGTAACAAGCTATTCCTTGTACTCATCCTTCAGAAGCCAGACATGCTTTAATATGTATTTTCCTGGCAGGTTTTACTCAAGTACACATTAAGTAAATACGACAGAACATAAAAATAATGACAGAAAAAAGGGATGTATTGTAATTATATAATTGCTTGAATGGCGAGTTTGGAGACGTCAACGGCCTCATTCAACCTTGTAACACTGGCAAGGTTCAGACGTCAATGGCCTCATTCAACCTTGTAACTTTATTAAAGTGTATTATGCATTCAAATCAGTGAAATTTGTCCCAATATTAAATTTAACTTAGGAATATTATTCCCTTACTTGCTGGACTATGGCGTCATGTTGATTTGTCACAACAGTAGGCCTAACCGTCAATGTTCTATCTGACATCGGCCTAGATTCAGACAATATCAAACTGTTGATATGCACATTAGCCTCATACTTTGTCCCATTCATATGGCTTATTGCTGCGTTGTATTATTTTGCCATTAGCCTTTGGATGATTCACTTCTTTTCCTCTAGGTGTCAGCACCTCATCATGGAATTTGTTCTTTACAGAGCAGACTGGATTAATATGTTTCAAAAGAAGATGAGTGGAAATCTGAGGTTTTATGGGTCTTGAAGACCATTGTTATTCAGTATAATTACGAAAACATGAATGAACTGTTTAAAGAAATGTTCCCAGATAGTAATATTACATCCAAGTTCTCTCGTGGAGAAACAAACTATGCATATATTGGTTGTTTTGGATTGGACCCATATATGAAGTCAAACTTGTATCAAAAGCTTGGAAAAGATACAGACTTTATACTCATGTACAACGAATCCTTAAATGGTAGAAACCAAAATGACCAACTTGATGTGTACCTTCTGTACTTTGACTCGGAAAAATCTTGTGATGACTAGATCTCTTGATTCTGCATTTCTTGGGCACGCATGGGCTAATGATTTTTTAAGCCATTTCTTACAGCTGACTAAAGAGCATAACCTTAGTCATCTTTTGCAAATAGAGATGGATGGTTCAAATGTTAATTGGTCGTTGTATGAGAAATTAGAATCAGAGTTAACACCTACAAATTCTGACCCATCTTGAATCAACATTGGGTCTTGTGGTCTCCACATGGTCCATGGAGCTCTTCATACTGCTAATGATTGGAATTTAGAAGCAATACTTAAAACAGTGTACTACCTTTTCAAAGATTCTCCAACCAGATCGGAAGACTGAGAAAAGTACTGGGTCTCGTACGTATGCACTGAAATTTTATTTTTACCTAATGTGTAGAGAATGCAGTTGAAATTATTCCGAATTTCCAAACATACATCAAAACAGTTGAAGCCAAATCAAACTCTTACACAGTATCAACAAGCCAAGCATTTAATACTGTTAAACCTGCAACAAATGATATCCTGTATATCACCTGTGATCTTGAGTCTATGATCAGTGTTGTAAAAACACAATGTGTTATCCAAAATAGACAATGCATTTCAATTGTTGAAAATTGACTTAAGCAATACAAAAAATACGAAATTGGCTAAACTTGTTGATATCAGTTTTTGTGCAAAAGAAAATATAAAAATGTTGATTGCCAAAGAAAAAGCAATCCCAAGAGACGAGCTTTCATTTTGCAATAAGTGTTTGTCTGTTTAATTGAGAACTTGCTTGTGAAGTGTCAGTTGAAATGCTCGTTTACTTGTAATGTTGCCTGGTTTTCTCCTCTAAAAATGGCCTCAGATGCAATGGATAGTAAGAATGTGTTCACTTAATCAGACAGTATGACGTGTTTTATCTCAGACTGTGAAGCCCAACATCTGCATCTTCAAGAGTTTTGACCTCAAAACTGATAGGCTTGACTTTTTTTTTATTCAATTACATGAGCCAAGCTACAGATTATGAGTCCTTATGTTGCCAAACTCATTTTGATAGTTTCTCATGGCCAAGAAACTACTGAAAGGGGCTTTTCTGTGAATGGAAGGTTCATGCTTTAAAACATGAAGTTTGTTGGTCAGAGGTTAATCTATTTAAAGTATTCTGGAAGTTCCTTTGTCAAAAGAACTGCTCACTGCTGTTCAAAGTGGGAGACAAAAATATGACCAATACGTCGATCAACAGAGAGAGGTGGTTGAACTGAATGAAAAGACACGGAAAAGGAAACTTATCTTTGAAAATATTGCATACTTGAGGCTAAACATGAAATATTTGAAAAAGATATAACATCCTTAATTGAGACTGCTGCTGATCTTGCTGACAAGGCCTAAAAACAAACCAATAAGTCTGATTTTGCAAAATCAAATGGCAGAAGTTTTTAGAATTAAAAATTTTGCATCAAGAAATTGCAAAAATGGTGGAAGAGTCAAAAAATTGTTAATCTATGTCCTATCATTATGTTTCACATGGAGTCATACTTGTATATGTTTCATATGGAGTCATACTTGTATATATTTCACATGGAGTCATACTTGTATATATTTCACATGGAGTCATACTTGTATATATTTCACATGGAGTCATACTTGTATATGTTTCACATGGAGTCATACTTGTATATATTTCACATAATATACAGAGAATAAACAGTTGATGTGGACTATGATTTATTTCGTGTAATATTTGATCTGGAAAATCAGTTTGAGGGTTATAGAAAGTTTTGGAAAAGTCATGGAAATTTGAATCACTGAAGGTTAACGAACCCTGGACTTGCTAAGCTTCACAGAATAGTCACCAGTAGAATTCTGACAAATTGCGTTTTTCAGTTAAAATTTCATCAACCAGGATTAATATTCATGTGCTATTCACAACTGTAAACATCGATGCGCGGTCAAGACTGACAGTAAATACAATATTCAAAAGTAAAGTATATTTATTGTCCATGACATCAGTACTCAAACTAACATGATATTGTATCACTATTTGTGAGTTGGTACACTGAAAAATTAGTACAAGCTAAATCCTTCGAAACAAAGACTTTTCCAGTTAGATTCATAACCTGTGCTGTTTAAGAACACAACTCCCTCAATGCATATTGTAAAGTCAAATATAAGTTTGTATACAGGTTACTAAACTTCACACTTGTTAAAGTGGGTTTTTGACCAAAACGTTGTGAATATTCACTGCAAAAATTGCACCAGAGTGCTCATGAATTAAAGATCACATCATCCTTTTAGCTATTTTAGAAACTGGCCGAGTCTAACGAGTATCACACTGCAGAAATTCTATTAATACTCGTATAGATAGACATCATACATCTTGATACTGGAATTCACAGTATAGCTTGGAAAGTAAAGGTTACAATGTCCTTTAGGTTCCATCGAGTAGTGCATTCGATTCACTGTTGAACAAAAGTCTAACGAGTATCACACTGCAGAAATTCTATTAATACTCGTATAGATAGACATCATACATCCTGATACTGGAATTCACAGTATAGCTTGAAAAGTAAAGGTTACAATGTCCTTTAGGTTCCATCGAGTAGTGCATACGATTCACCGTTGAACAAAAGTTGATAACTTTTTTGTCACTGACATTACAAATATGTTGTAGTTAACTTGACCAATATAAGTAGGTTGATGGTTTTCCAATCATTGGAGCCGTGTTGCTGTTTCCTTGTCTGACTTCTTCAACTATTTGAAAGTGCTCGAGTTTTGGGTCTCGTTTTGAAAATATTACAACTTTTGTAAGTGATTCTGTGTGCTAACTACTTAACCTGTATTCTTCAGCATCAGTCATTGCACTGACTGTCTGTGAATCCATTCATTCCAGATGGTAACTTGTGCTAAATGTTCAATCTGTGTGCTAACTACTTAACCTGGATTCTTCAGCATCAGTCATTGCACTGACTGTCTGTGAATCCATTCATTCCAGATGGTAACTTGTGCTAAATGTTCAATCTGTGTGCTAACTACTTAACCTGGATTCTTCAGCATCAGTCATTGCACTGACTGTCTGTGAATCCATTCATTCCAGATGGTAACTTGTGCTAAATGCTCAAGAAAGTGGTCCAATGTAGTAGGCATACTCGGGGCACCTGCATTCAGATGAGTGTTAGGTTCCCTGTTTCTGGGCCACAGAATGAGGATTTGCTGAGCTTTGTAGGACTCCATGCCTGTTCATGACCTCATTGGCAGCATACCTACCACTATGGAGAGACTCGTAACTGTCCTAGTGGACATCATCTTCACCATTTGGTGCTTACTGCCAAAACTGAGTAGTGGCAGGTTCACTATCTTTCTCTCTCTCAGCTGGTCTCTAGTAGTTTCAATGAAAGTTGGAGGTTGAGCTACCCTGTTTGACAAATGTCTGGGAATCCTAAAGAGAATACTCAATTTGGTCTTACTTTCCAGACTTGTGTTACCATGACAACCATCAGTCGACTGTGCCTCTTCTGCTCAAGATCAATCCTTAGGTGTAGAACAGCAGCTTTGAAAGTTCTGGACTGTGACCGTCCTCCACCCAAAGTCTGTGACTTCATCAAGATTTAGTAATCATGCACCCTTGCAGCACCAACAAAAGTCCAACATCATGCAGAAGACTTCTCCAAGACCTGACCACTATCTTAAACAGCCATCTACTCCTTGTAACGAGCTCTTCCTCCTGATCATTAGTTCTTTGTTATTTCTTTTATGAAAATACTTGAGCTTAAATCACACAAGGGATAAGAAGAGCACAAAAAATCTCCCTCTAGAGATATACTGTTTTTCTGATCAAATTCAGAAGGAACCACAAATAACTTGACGTATAATAGAAAATGTATTACTGAATTAACTCCAATTCTTACCGAGTCCGATGAAAGAAAGTGGTGACAAGATAAAGTATAGGAGTACAATTAATGACTTGACAACACATTGGACAAGGAAAATTGCTATCTCAAAGCAGGAGAATACAGCACTGTATATAAAACTATAATGCCACCCCTCTCAGTGCACGTGCAATACCCACACTGTTGTTGGTCATTCCTATAGCAAATGCTCCCCAGTGGCTTAGCAGTAAGTCTGAAGGTTTATAATTAAAACCAGGTGTCTATACCCATTATGGGAACAGCACATATAGCCCATTGTGTAGCTTTGTGCTTAACAATGACAAACAAACAAATCTATGGTGAATAACGATGACAGGTTTTCAAGGCATCACCTGACTCGCCAATGGCAAAAATTGCCATTCTCTTTAGAACATATTCAGTAGAACAACCATCATTCCCACGAGAAAGCACATGGGACACCAAGCAGAAGTGAACGAGTACAATAGGTAGCTAGAGTGAAAGGAATTTAGCTGCATTGTGTGATTACAACTAAAACTTGTATATATACAGATTTTGAAACATTCTAGGTGAAGCTTTTAGCTTATTAAACTAAAGAAGACACCAAACATTGTTTTGATGAATATCAAAATAAGAAGTAGCACATCAACATGGAAGTTAAAAGTTGGTTTCAACAAACAAATATACCAAACCAAACAGTAATACTAACGTAGAAGTTAAAAGTTGGTTTCAACAAACAAATATACCAAACCAAACAGTAATACTAACGTAGAAGTTAAAAGTTGGTTTCAACAAACAAAAATACCAAACCAAGCAGTAATACTAACGTAGAAGTTAAAAGTCGGTTTCAACAAACAAATATACCAAACAGGAAGTTAAAAGTTATCTTGAGAGATAATGATACTTTTCCCACTGGCATATCTGCATCGATTGAAAAGTAGGGTTTGTATTGTAACGTCATTAAATTATCACGAGTCAAAACTAGGGTCTGTATTGTAACTTGGGTCAGAACTATTGGGGAATGCGTTGTGACTCTGATGGTGGATCGATACATGTTTTACAGAACGTTTAAAACACCCATTGTTGATACACTTTTCACACTACGATTAAAACAGACACACATTATAAATACATGTTTTACAGAACGTTTGAAACACACATTGTCGATACATGTTTTACAGAACATTTAAAATAGACACATTGTAAATACATGTTTTATAGAACGTTTAATACACACATTGTTGATACATGTTTTACAGAACATTTAAAATAGAAACACATTGTAAATACATGTTTTACAGAACATTTAAATTAGACACACATTGTAAATACATGTTTTACAGAACTATTAAAATAGACACATTGTAAATACATTTTTCAAGACACAAACAGGGGATTCGGGGCACGGGCTCTATGTGGCAGTGCCTAGTGACGCTTTTGATAACCAGGTGCCTTAGAAAAAAGTTTTCATTTAATGATAATAAAAACCATAATTTACTGAATAAATCGTCATAGAAGAATGATCAGAAAAATTCAAAGGAAAGCGACTGAATATGGAGGAAATGGTTTTCAAACATTAAACTAAAAGTTCGTGTTCTTGGCATTTTCGTTTCAATGTAATACCAGTTCTAAGACTACCAACCTACGCTCAAAGATTATACAACTTGCTAATCGTGTAGAATGAATTAATTTGGGAAACCTGTAATATTCCTTTCCTTTGCTACAATATCAGTGAATTCTATTCTTATATGTTAATAGCGGTTCTGGAGAAAACTAAAGCTCCGTCTTAACGATAGGCTCGCCTGACAAAGACCATTAGCAGCACGTTTACATCACTCATACAGACACTAATGAAGCACGTGCGGCTGTAGTTGCCCACCATTAGTCCAGGAGAGGGCAGGATTGTTTATCTTCTCCACATAAGTCTTTCTGAATACATGAAAGAAGCTCATTATATACTTTCCTACCAGAAATAAAATACCCGCATCTAAATCGATTAAAATTCGTAGTCTCACACAGTAGGTGAGACACATCATTGTCTATCAACTAAACACGTCTACCACCAAAGTCCTTAAACTTGTTGTTGATTCAGTCAAAAGAAGAACCATTAAAATGTTAACTGAGGGTATACCTTAACTATTATTAGGATGTCAGACAGAGTGAGTAGATTAGATGATACTAGGACGTCAGACAGAATGAATAGATTAGATGATACTAGGACGTCAGACAGAGTGGATAGATTAGATGATACTAGGACGTCAGACAGAGTGGATAGATTAGATGATACTAGGACATCAGACAGAATGGATAGATTAGATGATACTAGGACGTCAGACAGAGTGGATAGATTAGATGATACTAGGACATCAGACAGAATGGATAGATTAGATGATAGGACGTCAGACAGAGTGGATAGATTAGATGATACTAGGACGTCAGACAGAGTGGATAGGAGTGGATAGATTAGATGATACTAGGACGTCAGACAGAATGGATAGATTAGATGATACTAGGACCCTAGTATCATCTAATCTATCCACTCTGTCTGACTCGTCAGACAGAGTGGATAGATTAGATGATACTAGGACGTCAGACAGAATGGAATAGATTAGATGATACTAGGACGTCAGACAGAGTGGATAGATTAGATGATACTAGGACGTCAGACAGAGTGGATAGATTAGATGATAGGACGTCAGACAGAGTGGATAGATTAGATACTAGGACGTCAGACAGAATGGATAGATTAGATGATACTAGGACGTCAGACAGAATGGATAGATTAGATGATAGGACG
>NW_013674825.1:15335-16520 GCF_000517525.1 Limulus polyphemus
TCACTACAACCTAATACATCCTGAACTTGTCACCAGAGTATCACTGCAACCTAAAACATGCTTAACTTGTTACCGGAGTATCACTACAACCTAATACATCCTGAACTTGTCACCAGAGTATCACTACAACCTAATACATACTTAACTTGTCACCGGAGTATCACTGCAACCTAAAACATGCTTAACTTGTTACCGGAGTATCACTACAACCTAACACATACTTAACTTGTTACCGTAGTGTCACTACAACCTAACACATACTTAACTTGTTACCGTAGTATCACTACAACCTAACACATACTTAACTTGTTACAGGAGTATCACTACAACCTAACACATACTTAACTTGTTACCGGAGAATCACTACAACCTAATACGTACTTAACTTGTCACCGGAGAATCTCTACAACCTAACACATACTTAACTTGTTACCGGAGTATCACTACAACCTGACACATACTTAACTTGTTACCGGAGAATCACTACAACCTAATACGTACTTAACTTGTCACCGGAGAATCACTACAACCTAACACATACTTAACTTGTTACAGGAGTATCACTACAACCTAACATACTTAACTTGTTACCGGAGTATCACTACAACCTAACACATACTTAACTTGTTACCGGAGAATCACTACAACGTAACACATACTTAACTTGTCACCGGAGTATCACTACAACCTAAAACATGCTTAACATGTTACAGGATTATCACTACAACCTAACTTGTTACAGGAGTATCACTACAACCTAAAATATGCTTAACTTGTTACCGTAGTATCACTACAACCTAACTCATCCTGAACTTGTTACCGGAGTATCACTACAACCTAATACATCCTGAACTTGTCACCAGAGTATCACTGCAACCTAAAACATGCTTAACTTGTTACTGGAGAATCACTACAACCTAAAACATGCTTAACATGTTACAGGAGTATCACTACAACCTAACACATGCTTAACTTGTTACCGTAGTATCACTACAACCTAACACATACTTAACTTGTTACCGTAGTATCACTACAACCTAACACATACTTAACTTGTTACCGTAGTATCACTAGAACCTAACACATACATAACTTGTTACCGTAGTATCACTGCAACCTAATACGTACTTAACTTGTCACCGGAGTCTCACTACAACCTAATGCGTACTTAACTTGTTACCGGAG
>NW_013674825.1:17625-22734 GCF_000517525.1 Limulus polyphemus
TAACTTGTTACCGTAGTATCACTGCAACCTAATACGTACTTAACTTGTCACCGGAGTCTCACTACAACCTAATGCGTACTTAACTTGTTACCGGAGTCTCACTACAACCTAACACATACTTAACTTGTTACCGTAGTCTCACTACAACCTAACACATACTTAACTTGTTACCGTAGTCTCACTACAACCTAACACATACTTAACTTGTTACCGTAGTCTCACTACAACCTGACACATACTTAACTTGTACTCGTTCATTACACTGGTTATTACTGTCATTGGAAATTCATTTTTAAATAACATTTATTTCTTTTCTATATTACTAATAACTTTATCGGTTTTCTATACCAAAATTCTAATAAGATTTTCTTTGATCTACTTTATTATAAAACTGTTCTAGATGAAATATAAACCTGACAACGTAGGTTTATTGTAGATTCAAACTTCCCGCCCTTTTTGGTGACTAGGTTGTATAAAAACGGTAAATAAGAGTTATTATTCTTTTTCCAAAGTGAATTTTATAGTTTTATGTTCTTTGTTTACATAACCAAGAAACAAAGTTCTTCTTTCTCAAATACAGTAAATGTGTCATCCACGTATCTTTTATACACCAGTGATTTTAACCAAGAAACGTTGTTCTTCTTTCTCAAATACAGTAAATGGGTCATCCACGTATCTTTTATACACCAGTGATTTTAACCAAGAAACGTTGTTCTTTTTTCTCAAATACAGTAAATATGTCATCCACGTATCTTTTATACATTAGTGGTTTTACCCAAGAAACGTTGTTCTTCTTTCTCAAATACAGTAAATATGTCATCCACGTATCTTTTATACACCAGTGGGTTAAATTCTTTAGAACATTCTTGAAACTAAATCTTTTCATGATAATTTATAAACACATCTGTTTATATAGGGTCAAACAAGATCTCATTCTATCTCCATCTGCTTGGTCATATCATTACCTTACCTTTAAACAAACAAACAGCTGCAACGCTACCAGGTGATGAAAAGTCTTTTTTGTGAATTAATGTTTTTTTTAGAAGTTTTTCCATCTCTCGGAACTTCACGTGTGAACAAATTGATCCCAAGCATTCCATGGTTTCAGAATAATAAAATAATCTCGCCTTTGTTTTAAATAAACTATGTTATAATTAATGATCACTCAAGCTTTTCTCCCCGTTTTCTTTTGTTGCGTATTTCTCGATAGGTAGCGTGATTGTTGATAATTTATTGTGAGTACAGTGAAAACCGAATAACAGTACGTGATCTCGTGTTGGTACAATATGATTTGATCGCTTTCTTTTATAGGTCACGTGCCAATATGACGTAATAATCGATTCCGTCCATTGGCTAAAATCTTCGCTGCAATATAAAATCAACCAGAAGCAAAATACAGCATGAAGCTTTTACTTAATTTGACGGATTTTTTTATATTAATTTGATATTTTGGTTTTATTAGTTCTTCTTTATAGTACAAGGCAAACTAAAATAACATAATAAGTTTTTCTGATATGTAATTGATCATAATTAAACAATAGGGGATTTTTTTCGTGTCGAGAGTTCCGACTTTTTTCATGTACTGCACCACACCAGAAGAGTAGCATTTAGGCTTGAAAATCTGAGAGTTCATTGACAGGTTTCTTCTAATCTACAAAGTTTGATTGTACTACATATTTGTTGAACTATCTTGAACTTCTAATCTGTTGTTTTCTTCAATACAAGCTGCTCATCAGGTAGGGGGTAGCACAGCCTATGTAGGGATGGCTCTGATCGTTCATCGAAATGGTATTTTAAATATCGCCCCAATAGATCTGCAGAACTTTTACACTACTATACAGTGTTTCGTTTTGGACCAATATCTGAGTCACAAGTTCTGGGAATTTTAAGTACGATAGTACTTAATGGTAGGGATCGACAAGGATTCCAAATAATTCACGCGCCGAAAAAACCACCCTATCGAATTCCTAATATTATTGGTTGCGATATATTATGTTCCTATATACTAATAATACGCTAGAAAGGTCGTTAACATTTCCGGTATAACAATTCAAAAATCTCTAAAACAGCAACTTTTCGTCTACTACCTATCTACCTACCTGATCGCGTCAGCGGGTCTAGCCCCTAGACAGCTGAGACTATCGCTACAAGATTTATCCAACTTACTTGACTGGTCTGTTGGTATGTGTTTTTGATATTCCGATCAATATATACAGATTTTTTTTTATAAATGGTAAACATATCATGCACGTACATGAATATCTTTTAAACACAATTCAACCCAACACATGGCGCTATATCGATGGCTAGACACGCGACAGTTTCTGAAGGTAAAGTATATACTTTTTACAGGTACAACATAAAAAGTAAACAAACAAGAGGATTAAAAATCATAAATTTTAAAATGAAGTAGGGATTCTTTTACAAAAAGTAATGAAATAAGAATTAAAACCACAATCATAAATTCATAAAATTTAATCTCTGTTTTGGTAGTCTTATACACTTAACTGTTGGCCAAAGTAAGGATTAAATTTTATGTATTTGTGATTGTGGTTTTAATTCTTGTAAAAGTTATAGATATCAGGAATATGGCTATATTGAAAGTTTATAGATGTTGTGTCCATTCCATTGATATATAAAAACTGAACAAATAAATAGGAAAACAAATTAAAATTTGAACAGAAAATAGGGATTGTCGGGTATTCACAGAATTTCTATAAGAAGTATCCCAAACAAAATAAAATAAACAAGGTGATCCATATAGCTAAATGAAGCAGTCTAAATTTGCCAACCAAAGTAGGGATTGAAAATCATTTAAAAATCTATCCAATAGTATCACTTTACTTATTTGTGTACTTTTTACTGCATCATTTGTTTTGTTTTAGATACTTCTTATAGCAATTGTAATTATTTTCTCATTTATATCTGTAAATATCATAGGAAAACGTTTGAGGTGGCACAGTTTCAAACGCTTTTATAAGTATTATTAAGTAGTAGTAATTAAAAGAAAATCAAAATTCTAGTGTAAACGATGTTATAATTACCCCTTGAAGTTAGCTTTCTTTCAGAAATGTGGTGTTCCTTTAAAAGGCTTAAGTACAGGGTGAAATAGATAAACAATAAATATTAAAGTTAGAGCCTCATTGTATTTAGAACTTGATTATAAATACAACCTTCCCATGTTATTGAAACACTATATTAAAAACAAGCAAACAAGTAAAGAAAACAATTTTCAAAAAAAGAAAGTAAATGTAGGAATGGCTAATATCAATCTTTCAAAAACAACGCAATTAAGATAATAGGGATGGCATTTGCATCATCCCTACTATCCTGTTTACATTGTTTTTAATGAAAATATACTCTACAACAGTGCCTCTCTTTTGATAATGAAGTCCCTTGAACAATCCAATACACAAGGATATCAATTGGACATTAAACTTGAACTTTTACAATTAACAATAAGTAACTCTTTAGAATTAACAGCATTAATATTAATAAATATAGATATCAGAATCATTGATTAAATGTGTTAAACAAAACATAATCAAAACTTATATTTACGAAAAACTTTTTTCGTCCTCTCATTGATTCTTCTTAACATTTCCAATCACCAAAATATTTTGTGTTTTCATTTTCCGTAGTTTACAATATATAGATGGAATGACTTCTTGTCATTTATCAACCCTTGCTATCATGTAACTGGAAAAGTTCTTTTCAGGTAGATGGTCAAGTAATCTACTGGAGGCTTCATCTCTGGCAATACTCTGAAATTGATTTCGACAGGAACCACAGGTTGAAGTAATTCTGGTGAAGTGTTCTCTAAAGGTAGCCAGCTTGTTATTCTCCCTCCGATATAACTCCAAAGAGAATCATTATGGAACACCTTTGGCAAACACATTGAAAATTATCTCAGTTATCTCTAAAGCAACATAGCTTATCATTATCCCACTGAAATAACTCCAAAGAATATCACGGTGGAGACCTTTGGTTTGGACTACTTGTCTTTCTAGGTTCGATGTTTTCATTATATTGTACTTTAGCCAACGTTGTCACTGAAAGTCCAGCACCTTGTACGATAAGTGTCATATAGACAGTGAAATTGTTCAAAGCGGGTCTAACGTTGCGTCCATATTTCCATACGAAGTATATTCCTAATATACACTCTTCCACGATGCCAATTATACACACATCACGTTGTGTAGAGAAGTTTGCCACAGTCAAGGTAACTTTCAACTTCCCTCTTGCTAGAACTTTATGACCACTTGCTCTTTGCATCAGTCTATCTTATTTCTTAGCTTTATTGATCAGATCGTAACAAATAATGGTAAATGAAGAACCACATTCAACCAACATATTGCAAGTCTTCCCTTCAATGATCAATTAACTCGTGAACTAATTGCTTTAAATATTATACTTCTTATCTCAACTGGTGCAGATGGAGTATTCTGACCTTCAGATATGTATCTTACAAATCAGCTACTAATGGCTGATAATTGTTATGGCTCTCAGTTAAAGATGACCCTTTTAAATGTGCAACAAGTTTAATAACTTGCTAATCACCACTACAATAATTAATTTTAGAAATTATTTCAAAGTGGGCCTCGTTTTGCCTCCAATGGTACTTTCCTATTGTTGTAAGCTATATTATAATTTAGATATTTGTTTACTAGATGACACATGATGTGTATATTAATAAGACTGAAGTAAAGTAGTGAGTTAATAACTGAGTTAGAGGTTGGTAATTCATTTAGACTTAGAGCTTGACAATGATTGTTAATACGTCTGTGATTGAAATTATGCAAACATGTTTTTATCAGTTAGGCATTCTTTAGTTTTGGAACTTCTGTTAAACGTTATTTGAAACCGTAGTATTCGAAGTTAGGCCTATACAGTGGCGTAGCAAGAGGGTAGGGGGCAAGGGAGGGCAGTCACCCCCGAGCGTAGGTGTGAAGAAGCGCAAAATTTCTTCTGGCCTATAATGCCTATTAATTAATAATTATGCCCTCCCCTAGGATACAGCGCAACTGCCCTACGTTAAGTAAATACGACACAGTGTTACGTTATTTGTGTGCATTACGCTTGCAGTTTTAACTTTTAAAAGTCGCCCAC
>NW_013674825.1:23685-27511 GCF_000517525.1 Limulus polyphemus
TTATTACATGAACTGCACTTCGCCTTATTAAAAAAAAAAAAAAAAAAAATCCAAAATTAACCACCCAACGACAAAAACATTACAACAGTGACAGTCACGACTGGGTGATGTGATTTGATGTCGTCGTGGTGTAGTTGGAATTGTCTAGGTAGGACTTGTAGTCAGAGATGACACAAGAGTAGTAATAAATTAATAGATATAGAACAGATTATAATTTTAATAATGTTGAGATTTGAGTTCTTGACCTGATGCAAAGAGAGAGATGTGCCTGGTTTGACCCATTTTAGTTTACAGGTGCTTTATTCTAGCGTAGATGTCTTTTTTTACATCTTTCATTGACCTTTTGTACTTCTTCGATTTTGTTGTTATAATCCCCCTGTTCATTTTTCCGCGATCTTTCCTTTGATCAAATTTATTTTTGTTAGTAATTCGTGTGTCAATTCACATCTCTTTCTTGTAATTCCATTTTAAAAGTCTATCTTTTTCATCAGTTTTTATTTCTTGTTATTATTCTAATTTCATGTCTTTATCTTATCTTCTTGATAGTCTTTCCACTGTTTCATTATTTAATTTCATGAAATTTTCCAATTTAAAGTTGTGTCCTTATTTTTACCCAAACAATTTCACCCATAAAAACAGAGTTGTAACGGTTTCTATTGTAAGATGAGTTGTTTGGAATGAATCGGAAAAGAAAAATGCAAAGGCACTTAATTAAATATAACGAATGTGTTTTGATTTCTTTTTTTTCATGTTTACAGGAACAAATCCAATCTCCGCGTTTTTACGTAACTAGTGGTAGGCTTAACTTTTGGAGTGGTATGATTTGTGTTTTATTACAAATCAAAGTTTACAGAACTGAACTAACTATCCGTGAACAACAGGTTCCAAGCGCGGAATGGTGGTTAGCGTGCAAAACTGTGGAACTAAGGTTAGCTTGCACAGATACTCTTGGAGAAGCTTTATACAAAACCCAACAAGATCACAAACAAACGACAACGGAAAAACTGAACTAAATCACGCAACGATTATTTGTTATAGACCAACTCTCTAACTCCAACTAGCCTGACACTAACCAGTCCAACTCTTAACTAGCCTAACTTCCTAACACTAACCAGTCCAACTTACTAACATTAACCAACCTAACTCTCTAACCAGCCTAATTCGATCTTTGTATCTGGCTTTCACTGTTTAAAAGTTAACAGATTTAATTCCAACGACAGTATTTTACCGTAATCTGTAGGGAAGTTATTAAATTTTTTAGATGGTACTGTGACGAGAATATTTGTCCAACACTTGTAGAGAAGTTGTTAGATGACATTCTATTGATAAAATTTGACAAAGCACTCGAAGGGAAAGGTTGTTAATAATGTTTCGAAGTATTACAAGAGACCTTGACATTATTTGGATTAAGATGTAACGGAAACGTTAAGTACAAATGGAAAGAAGTCAGAGTAGAATGTTTTAGGAACATGTACAATATTGTAAGCTGATGTACGTCACAGAGTTTCATCGCCTGATAATTTGTGTAAACTGCATCGATAGGTGGCTCTTTCGATGGCTGATCAACGTAGAGCGTGCAATGCACGTTTTACGCGTCCTGCTAACTGCAGTTGCATCAGAGGTCTCGAGATATTGCTCGTTCGGCTGATTGCGGAAAATATGTTTAAACCGAAGTGTGAAAAAAATGTGTTTGAAAACCGCACTCAATGTTCTGTTATGGTTATATATATATACTGTTAAAAGATCTTACTGCTTTATACATTAGTTTAAGTATGGCTTTCGACACGAGTCACGCAGAACAGACATATTGCTATACAAATACGAGATTCGACTGTATCTAACATGCGGTACACTGGGCCTAACAGGGGCCTTAAGCACCTCATTGGTTTCGATCGTTGAAGCTGGCCTCCGGTTTCCATTAGCTGCTTACAGGATGTGCCAGCTGACCTTAGCGATCATCTTGTTTTAAGAGGTGTTTATATGGAAATCAGGTAAAAAGAAAAAAATAGACCAGTAATATACAAAAAACAGAATTGTCTTAATTAATAAGTAGTTACGTGAGGTTCTAAGTGTACTAAGCTAACATTCATAGGTTGGAACTGGACGTTAAGAATTCAACAGAATGTCAGCGTCAAAGAAGCAACAGAAGAGTATTAACAGAAGGGTTTCTAAGTCTGTCTTGTCCCAGTGTCATTCATTGTTTTGTTGCAATTCCATGTTTCCTCTACCACGTTTAAGAACGACAACATCGTTGACCAAGGTATGTCTAATATACTAACATAGGCTAACTGTGACGAGAGTTGACACAATCTATATGTGAACACTGTACGTAACCTACAGTGTGAAGAGTTGACACAATCTATATGTGAACACTGTACGTAAGTTCACACTGTAGGTTACGTACACTGTTTACATATAGATTGTGTCAACTCTTCACACTGTATGTTAAGTACACTGTTTACAAATATATAGTGTCAACTCTTCACACTGTAGGTTACGTACACTGTTTACATATAGATTGTGTCAACTCTTCACACTGTATGTTATGTACATTGTTTACATATATATTGTGTCAACTCTTCACACTGTAGGTTACGTACAGTGTTCACATATAGATTGTGTCAACTCTTCACACTGTATGAGTTGACACAATATATATTTGTAAACACTGTACTTAACATACAGTGTGAAGAGTTGACACAATCTATATGTAAACACTGTACGTAACCTACAGTGTGAAGAGTTGACACAATATATATGTGAACACTGTACGTAACCTACAGTGTGAAGAGTTGACACAATCTATATGTAAACAGTGTACGTAACTTACAGTATTGAGAGTTGACACAATCTATATGTAAACAGTGTACTTAACCTACAGTGTGAAGAGTTAACACAATATATATGTAAACAGTGTACTTAACATACAGTGTGAAGAGTTGACACAATATATATTTGTAAACACTGTACTTAACCTACAGTGTGAAGAGCTGACACAATCTATATGTCAACACTGTACGTAACCTACAGTGTGAAGAGTTGACACAGTATATATGTAAACACTGTACATAACATACAGTGTGAAGAGTTGAAACAATCTATATGTAAACAGTGTACTTAACCTACAGTGTGAACAGTTGAAACAATCTATATGTAAACAGTGTACTTAACCTACAGTGTGAAGAGCTAACACAATATATATGTGAACACTGTACGTAACCTACAGTGTGAAAAGTTGAAACAATCTATAAGTAAACAGTGTACTTAACCTACAGTGTGAAGAGCTAACACAATATATATGTAAACAGTGTACTTAACCTACAGTGTGAAGAGTTGGCACAATATATATTTGTAAACACTGTACTTAACCTACAGTGTGAAGAGCTGACACAATCTATATGTAAACACGGTACTTAACCTACAGTGTTGAGAGTTGACACAATCTATATGTAAACAGTGTACATAACCTACAGCTGTGTAAGGGTATATTTAAATAATGTAAATGGGAGAAACAACAACAGTTATTTGCTATGTGACAAAAATATTAATAATAAGTAGTGTGAAAAATGAACATCAGAATATTGTTTGCACAATTTCATCATCTGGTTTTCAAATAACTAGATGTCGCCCTAACATAACATTCACTTCTTTCATTTACACCTATACTTTATGAACACATTCCTCAAGAGCAGAGGACAGTTCGTTCCTTAGAAACAACTATACTTTATGAACATATTCCTCAAGAGTAGAGGACAGTTCGTTTCTTAGAAACACATATACTATATGAACATATTCCTCAAGAGTAGAGGACAGTTCGTTTCTTAGA
>NW_013674826.1:0-774 GCF_000517525.1 Limulus polyphemus
ATATAGTGGATGTCGACAAAATATAGTGGAAGGAGGACTAAAAAGACCGTTATTAAAGTTAACAAAATCTAGTGCAAGAAGGACTAAAAAGACAATTATGAAAGTCATTAAAAATTAGTGTAAGAAAGAATAAAAAGACCGTTATATGTAAAAGAAATCTAGTCTAAGAGGGCTTATAAAGACAGTTATGAAAGTCGACAGAATCTAGTGGAAGAAAAACTAAAAACCCGTTATCAAAGTCAAGAAAATCATGTGGAAATAGGGCAAAAATACTGTATCAAGGTCGAAAACTTCTAGTCTATGAAGGCCTAAAAAGACAGTTGTGAACGTCAACAAAATCTAGTAGAAGAAAAACTAAAAACCCGTTTTCAATGTCAACCAAATCTAGTGGAAAAAGCACTAAAAAGACCCTTATCAATGTCAATAAAATCTTGTGAAAGGAGGAATAAAAGAACGTTATCAAAGTCGAAAATATCTAGTGTAAGAAGGAATAAAAAGACCATTATCAAAGTCGTCAAAATCTTGTGTAAGAAGGACTAAAATGACGGTAATCAAATCCATCAAAATCTGTTGGAAGAAGGATTAAATAGACCCTTATATAAGTTGAAAAAATCTAGTGTAAAAAAGACTGAAAAGACCATTATTTATTTAAAAAAATCTAGTGTAAGAAGGACTAAAAAGACCGTTGTCAAAGTCGAGGAATTCCAGTGTAAGAAGATCTAAAAACACCGTGATCAAATCCATCAAAATCTGTTGGAAGAAGGATTAAAAATA
>NW_013674826.1:1649-5168 GCF_000517525.1 Limulus polyphemus
AGTGGTTAATGAGTTTTGTATCTAACCTAGTACTGGCAGGTATTGTTGTAAGTCTTTAATGTGTTGTTGTATCTAACTGGGACAGACAAAGGTTGTTGTAAGGCTTTAATGTGTTGGTGTATCTAGCCTGGTAATGTCACGGTTTGTTGAAAAACTTTAATGTTTTTTGTATTTCCTTTCTACTGTCACGGATTTATGAAAGTGGTTAATGAGTTTTGTATCTAACCTAGTACTGGCAGGTATTGTTGTAAGTCTTTATTGTGTTGTTGTATCTAACCTGGTACATGCAGGGTTTTTTGTATATATTTAATGTGTTATTTAATTTAACTGAGTAATGGTAGGGTGTTTGTAAGTTTTTAATGTGTAGTGGTATCCACCCTGGTACTGGCAGGAGTTGTTGTAAGTATAAATGAGTTTTTGGTTCTAACCTGGTACTGGCACCAGTTGTTGAAAGTCTTTAATGTGTTTTTGTATCTAACCTGTTACTGGCAGGAGGTATTATAAGTCTTTAAGGTGTTGTTGAATCTAACTGGGTATTGACAAAGGTTGTTGTAAGTCTTATTGTTTGTTGTATCTAACATATTACGGGCAGGGCCAGTTATATGCCTTTAATGTGTTTTTGTATTTAACCTTGTTCTGGCAGGGTTTGTTGTAAGTCTTTATTTTTTGTTTTATCCAACCTGGTACTGGCAAAGGTTCTTGTAAGTCTCTAAGGTATTGTTTAACTTAACTGACAATTGGCAGGGTTTGTTGTATGTCTTTGATTTGTTGGTTCTTTTTTAACCTGGTACTGGCAAAGGTTGTTGTAAGTCTTTAAGGTGTTTGTTAATTTAACCGAGTACTGGTAGGGTATTTGTAATTTTTAATGTATTGTTGTATCTAATCTAGTACTGGCACTGGTTGTTGTACGTCTTTAATACATTGTTGTAACAATCTGGGTAGTGGAAAAGGTTGTTGTAAGTCTTTAATTTGTTGTTTTATTTAACCTGGTACTGGCAAAGGTTGTTTTAAGTATTTAATGTGTTGTTGTATCTAGCTTGGTACTGCCACGGGTTGTTGAAAGTCTTTAATGTGTAGTTGTATCTAACCTGGTGCTGGTAGGAGTTGTTGAAAGTCTTTAATGTGTTTTGTATCTAACCTAGTACTGGCAGGAAGTGTTGTAAGTCCTCAATGTGTTCTTGTATCTAACTGGGTACTGACAATGTTTGTTGTAAGTCTTTAATGTGTTGTTGTATCTAACCTCGTAATGTCAGGGGTTGTTGAAAGTCTTGAATGTTTTGTTGTATTTTCCCTTCTACTGGCAGGGGTTGTTGAAATTCTTTAATGTGTTGTTGTATCTAACCTAGTACTGGCAGGAATTGTTGTAAGTCTTTATTGTGTTGTTGTATCTAACCAAATACGGGTAGGACTTGTTATAAGTCTTTAATTTGGTGTTGTATCTGACCTTGTACTGGCAGGGTTTGTTGTACATATTTAATGTGTTGTTGTATCTAACCTGGTACTGGCAGGGGTTGTTGTAACTTTTTAATGTGTTGTTGAATCTAGCCGGGAACTGGCAGGGGTTGTTGTAAGTTTTTAATTTGTTGTTCTATCTAACATGGTACGGGCAGCGTTTGTTGTAAGTCTTTAACTTGTTGGTTTATCTAACCTGGTACTGGCAAAGGTTGTTGTAAGTATTTAATATGGTGTTGTAACAAACCTGGTAATGTCACGGGTTATTGTAATTCTTTAATGTTTTGTTGTATCTAACCTAGTACTGCACGGGTGTTTGAAAGTCTCTAATGTGTTGTTGAATTTAACCTTGTATTGGCACGGGTTGTTGTAAGTCTTTAATACATTGTTGTATCTACCCGGGAAATGGCAAAAGTTGTTTTAAGTATTTAATGAGTTGTTGTATCTAACCTGGTACTGGCACGAGTTATAATAAGTCTTTAATATGAGGTTTTATCTAACCTGGTGTTTGCAAGGTTTGTTGTAAGTGTTTAATGTGTTGTTGAATTTAACCTTGTATTGGCACGGGTTGTTGTAAGTCTTTAATACATTGTTGTATCTACCCGGGAAATGGCAAAAGTTGTTTTAAGTATTTAATGAGTTGTTGTGTCTAACCTGGTACTGGCACGAGTTATAATAAGTCTTTAATATGAGGTTTTATCTAACCTGGTGTTTGCAAGGTTTGTTGTAAGTGTTTAATGTGTTGTTGAATTTAACCGAGTACTGCCAGGGGTTGTTGTAAGTTCTTAATGTGTTGTTGTATCTAACCTTGTATAGGCACGGGTTGTTGAAAGTCTTTAATATATTGTTTCATCTAACCGGGAACAGGCAAAAGTTGTTTTAAGTATTTTATGCACTGTTGTTTCAAACGTTGATCTTGCCGGGGTAGTTGTAATTCTTTATTTTGTTGTTGTATGTAACCTGGTATTGGCACGGGTTGTTGAAAGTATTTAATGCGTCTTGTATCTACCTTCGTACTGGCAGGAGCTGTTGTAAGTCTTTAATGTGTTTTGTATCTAACTAGTACTTGCAAAAATTGTTGTAAGTCTTAAATGTGTTGTTGTATCTAACTGGGTAATGATAAAGGTTGCTGTAAGTCTTTAATGTGTTGTTGTATCTAACCTGATAATGGCACTGGTTGTTGAAAGTCTTTAATGTGTTGTTGTATCTAACCTGGTACTGCCATGGGTTGTTGTAAGTCTTTAATATGTTATTGTGTCTAACCTAGTACGAGCAGGTGTTGTAAGTACTTAATATGTTGTTGTAACAAACCTGATACTGGCCGGGGTAGTTGTTATTCTTTGTTGTGTTGGTTAATCTAACTTGGTTCTGACAGGGGTTGTTGTAACTAACCTGATACTGGCTGGGGTAGATCTAATTCTTTATTGTGTTGTTTTATCTAACTTGGTTCTGGCAGTGGTTGTTGTAAATCTTTAATGTGTTGTTGAATCTAAACTAATACTGGCAGGGGTTGTTGTAAGTTTTTAATTGGTTCTTGTATCTAACCTGGTACTGGCCGGGGTTGTTATAATTATTTAATGTGTTGTTGTATCTAACCTGGTACTACAAGGGGTTGTTGTAAGTTTTAATTTGTTGTTGAATCTAACCGGGTACTGGCAGGGGTTGTTGTGAGACTTTAATGTCTTGTTGTAACTATTCTGGTAGTGGCCGGGGTTGCTATAAATAATTAATGTGTTTTTGTATCGATTATGGTACTTCCAAGGGTCTTTAACTTGTTATTGCATCTAACCTGGTACCGGCAGGAGTTGTTGTAAGTCTATAATGTGTTGTTGTATCTAACCTGGTAATGGCACGGATTGTTGAAAATCTTTAATGTGTTGTTGTATCTAACCTGGTAATGGCACGGATTGTTGAAAATCTTTAATGTGTTGTTGTATCTAACCTGGTAATGGCACGGATTGTTGAAAATCTTTAATGTGTTGTTGTATCTAACCTGGTACTGCCACGGGTTGATTTTAAGTCTTTCATTTGTTATTGAATCTAACCTGGTACTGGCAGAAGTTGTTG
>NW_013674826.1:6098-7515 GCF_000517525.1 Limulus polyphemus
GTTGTTGTAAGTCTTTATTTTGTTGTCATTTCTGATCTCAAACGGGCAGAGGTTGCTGTAAGTCTTTAATATGTTGTTGTATCTAACTTGGTACTAGCAGGAGTTGTTTAAGTTTTTTAATGCGTTGTTGAATCTAAACGGATACTGGCAGGGGTTGTTGCTAGTCTTTATTGTGTTGTTGAATCTATCTGGGTACTAACAAAGCGTGTTGTAAGTTTTTAATGTCTTGTTGTATCTAACTTGATACTGGCACAGGTTGTTGAAAGTCTTACTGTGTTGTTGAATCTAACCTGGTATTAGCACAGGTTGTTGAAAGTATTTAATGTGTGGTTGTATCTAACCTGGTACTAGCACGGGTTGTTAAAAATCTTCAAGGTAATATTGTATCTAACCTGTTACTTGCTGGAATTGTTGTAAGTTTTTAATGTGTTGTTGTATCTAACCGGGTACTGGCAAAGGTTTTTTTAAGTCTTTAATACATTGCTGTAACTAAGATGGTCCTGCAAAGGTTGTTTTATGTATTTAATGTGTTGTTGTAACAAACCTTGTTCTGACTGGGGTAGATGTAATTATTTAGTTTGTTGTT
The DNA here is from genome assembly GCF_000517525.1 of Limulus polyphemus. Classification (NCBI taxonomy): domain Eukaryota; kingdom Metazoa; phylum Arthropoda; class Merostomata; order Xiphosura; family Limulidae; genus Limulus; species Limulus polyphemus. The sequence continues at coordinate 6,685 of NW_013674826.1, forward strand.
GTATCAAACCTGGTATTCGCAAGGGTTGTTGAAAGCCCTTAATTCGTTTTGTATCTTCCCTGGTACTTGCAAGAGTTGTTGTAAGTGTTTATTGTTTTGTGTGTCTAACCTAGTATTGACAGGGGTTGTTGTAAGTGTTTAAGGTGTTGTTGAATTTAATCGGATACTTCCAGGGGGTGCTGTAAGTTTTAATTTGTTGTTCTATCTAGCATTGTACGGGCAGGGGTTGTTATAAGTTTTTAATGTGTTGTGGTAACAAACCTGGTACTGGCCGGGGTAGCTTTAATTCTTTAGTGTGTTGTTGAATCTAACCGGATATTTGCATTGGTTGTTGAAAATATATAATGTGTTGTTGTATCTTACCTCGTATTGGCATTGGTTGTTGTAAGTCTTCAATACAATGTTCTATCTAACCGGGAACTACCAAAAGTTGTTTTAAGTATTTATGGTGTTGTTGTAAGTAAAACCTGGTACTGTTCGGGGTAGCTGTAATTCTTTAGTGTGTTGTTGTATTTAACTTGGTATTAGCAGGGGTTGTTGAAAGTCCTTTATGCGTTTTGTATATACACTGGTACTGGCAGGAGTTGTTGTAAGTTTTTATTGTGTCGTGTGTCTAACTAGTACGGACATGGCTTGTTATAAGTTTTTAATGTGTTGTTGTATATAACCTGGTACCGGCAGGGTTTGTTGTAAGTCTTTAATGTGTTGTAGAATTTAATCAGATACTTCCAGAGGTTGCTGTAAGTTTTAATTTGTTGTTCTATCTACCATGGTACGGGCAGGGGTTGTTATAAATTTTTAATGTGTTGTTCTATCATACCTAGTACATGC
>NW_013674826.1:8515-12283 GCF_000517525.1 Limulus polyphemus
AAAAAACAAGACATTATCTTAGTGTACATGAACTTCGTTGTGTTAAACATATGAAGAAGGAACAAAATTACATCTTATATTCTTTAATTTATAGTAAACAAATAGTATTTACACGTAATTAGGAGTCAGTTTAAAAACTAGATATTATCTTAGTATACATGAACATGGTTGCGTTAAACTTATGAAGAAGGAACAAGATTACAGCTTACATTCTTTATTTTATAGTAAACAAAGATAATTTACTCGTAATTAGGAGTCACTTTAAATAATAGAATATTATCTTACTTTACAAGAACTTTCTTGTGTTAATTATATATAGAAGGAACAAGATTACAGCTTATATTCTTTATTTATAGTAAACAAAGAGTATTTACATGTAATTAAGAGCCACTTTAAATAGCTAGATATCATCTGAGTGTACATGAACATGGTTTAGTTAAACCCATGAAGCAGGAAATATACTACAGCTTATATTCTTTATTTTGTATAAACAAACAGTATTTACACGTAATTAGGGGTCACTTTAAATAGCAAGATATTATAATAGTATTCATGAACATCGTTGTGTTAAACTTATGAAGAAGGAACAATATTACAGCTATTATTATTTATTTAAGTTTAAACAAAGAGTATTTACACGTAATTATGAGTCACATTAAATAACTAGATATTATATTAGTGTACATGAACATGGTTTTGTTAAACTTATGAACAGGAACAAGATTACAGATTACATTCTTTGTTTTAGATTAAATAAAGAGTATTTACACTTAATTAAGAGCCACTTTAAATAATTAGATATTATCTTAGTGTATATGAATATTGTTGTGTTAAACATATGAAGAATAAAGAAGATTACAGATAATAATCTTTATTTTATAGTAAACAAAGAGTATTTACACGTAATTAGGAATCACTTTAAAAAACAATATATTAGCTTAGTGTACATGTACTTGGTTGTGTTAAAGATATAAAAAACAAGATTACAGCTTGCATTCTTTATTTTATAGTAAACAAAGAGTATTTACACGTAATTAGGAGTCACTTTAGAAAACTAGATGTTATCTTAGGGGACATGGAGTTTGATTTGTTAAACATATGAAGAAGGAACAAAATTACATCTTATATTCTTTATTTTATAGTAAACAAAGAGTATTTACACTTAATTAGGAGTCACTTTAAAAGACAAAATATTATCTTATTGTATTTGAACATGGTGTTGTTAAACTTATGAAGAGGAATAAGATTACAGCCTACATTTTTTTATTTTATAATAAACAAAGAGTATTTACACGTAATTAGTAGACACTTTAATTATCTAGATATTATAATAGTGTACATGAACACTGTTTATATATAACATGTATAACAGAATAGTATTTAGATGTTTTGATAATGCATATTGATGTATAACAGTAGAGTATCTAAAGTAATTATCATTCATATTAAATATCTGTAAATATCATAGCAAAAAGTTTGAATTTCTTGTTGTTCTTTTTACTTCATTTTTATTACATGATAACTTAAAAATCAAAACAATGGTGTCAGTCAATTTCACTGATGTGACCTAGTTTCAAACGGAGTATCCGTTTTTATGAGTATAATTAATAACTATTAGTAATTTAAAAATTAGGAGTCACTTTAAACACCTAGATATTATAATAGTGTACATGAACATCGCTGTGTTAATCTTATGAAGAAGGAACAAGATTACAGATTACATGTTTTATTTTATAGTAAACAAAGAGTATTTACACGTAATTAGAAGTCACTTTAAAAAACTAGATATTATCTTGGTGTACATGAAGTTGGTTTTGTTAAAGATATAAAAAAGGAACAAGATTACAGCTTGCATTCTTTATTTAATAGTAAACAAAGAGTATTTACACGTAATTGGGAGACACTTTGACAAACTAGATATTAACTTATAGTAAATGAAAATTGTTGTAATAAATTTATGAAGAGGAACAAGATTAGAGCTTACATTCTTTATTTTATAGAAAAAAAAGAGTATTTACACTCAATTAGGAGTCACTTTAGAAAACTAGATATTATCTTTGTGTACATGAATTTGATTTTGTTAAAGATATAAAAAGGAACTAGTTTACAGCTTACATTCTTTATTTAATAGTAAACAAAGAGTATTTAAACGTAATTAGGAGTCACTTTAAAAACTAGATATTAACTTATAGTAAATGAAAATTGATGTAATAAATTTATGAAGAGGAACAAGATTAGAGCTTACATTCTTTATTTTTTAGAAAACAAAGAGTATTTACACGTAATTAGGAGTCACTTTAAAAGCTAGATATTATTTTACTGTACATGAAGTTGGTTTTTTAAAGATATAAAAAAGGAACAAGATTACAGATTATATTCGTTGTTTATAGTAAACAAAGAGTATTTACACATAATTAGGAGTCACTTTAAAAATCTATATATTATCTTGATGTACATGAAGTTGGTTTGTTAAAGATATAAAAAAAACAAGATTACATCTTGCATTCTTTATTTTATAGTAAACAAAGAGAATTTACACGTAATTAGGAGTCACTTTAAATAACTAGATATTATCTCGGTGTACATGAAGTTGGTTTTGTGAAAGATATATAAAGGTAACAAGATTGCAGCTTGCATTCTTTATTTTATAGTAAACAAAGAGAATTTACACGTAATTAGGAGTCACTTTAAATAACTAGATATTATCTAGGTGTACATGAAGTTGGTTTTGTGAAAAATATATAAAAGTAACAAGATTACAGCTTGTATTCTTTATTTTATAGTAAACAAAGAGTATTTACACATAATTAGGAGTCACGTTAAATAACTAGATATTATCTTAGTGTACATGAACTTCGCTGTGTTAAACTTATTAAGAAAGACTAAGATTACAGCTTATATTTTTTATTTTTGATTAAACATAGAGCATATACACGTAATTATAAGTCATATTAAATAACTAGATATTATGTTAGTGTACAATAACATTGTTGGGTTAAACTTATCAAGAAATAACAAGATTACAGCTTATATTCTTTGTTTTATAGTAAACAAAGATTATTTACACGTAATTATGAGTCACTTTAAACAACTAGATATTACCTTATTGTACATGAACATCGTTGTGTTAAACTTATTAAGAAAGAACAAGCTTATTTTCTTTATTTTAAATGAAACAAAGAGTATTTACACGTAATTAGGAATCAATTTACATAACTAGATATTATAATAGTGTACATGAAAGTCGTTGTGTTAATCTTATGAAAAAGGAACAAGATTACAGCTTGCATTCTTTATTTTATAGTAAACAAAGAGTATTTACACGTAATTATGATTCACTTTAAAAATTGGATATTATCTTAGTTTACATGAACTTGGTTGGGTTAAATCTAAGAAAAAGGAAATATACTATAGCTTATATTCTTTATTTTGTGAAAACAAAAATAATTTACACGTAATTAGGAGTCACTTTAAACACCTAGATATTATAATAGTGTACATGGAGTTGGTTGTGTTAAACATATGAAAAAGGAACAAGATTACAGATTATATTTTTTATTTTATAGTAAACAAAGAGTATTTACAAATAATTAGGAGTCACTTTAAACACCTAGATATTATAATAGTGTACATGAACATCGCTGTGTTAATCTTATGAAGAAGGAACAAGATTACAGATTACATTTTTTATTTTATAGTAAACAAAGAGTATTTACACGTAATTAGAAGTCACTTTAAAAACAAGATATTATCTTGGTGTACATGAAG
>NW_013674826.1:12293-15921 GCF_000517525.1 Limulus polyphemus
AAACAAACAGTATTTACACGTAATTAGGGGTCACTTTAAATAGCTAGATATTATAATAGTGTACATGAACATCGTTGTTAAAGATATAAAAAAGGAACAAGACTACAGCTTGCGTTCTTTATTTAACAGTACACAAAGAGTATTTACACGTAATTAGGGGTCACTTTAAATAGCTAGATATTATCTTGGTGTACATGAACATCGTTGTTAAAGATATAAAAAAGGAACAAGACTACAGCTTGCGTTCTTTATTTAACAGTACACAAAGAGTATTTACACGTAATTAGGGGTCACTTTAAAAAACTAGATATTATCTTGGTGTACATGAACATCGTTGTTAAAGATATAAAAAAGGAACAAGACTACAGCTTGCGTTCTTTATTTAACAGTACACAAAGAGTATTTACACGTAATTAGTAGTCACTTTAAATAACTAGATATTATAATAGTGTACATCAACATCGTTTTTTTAAACTTATGAAGAGGAACAAAATTGGAGCTTAAATTCTTTATTTTATAGTAAACAAAGAGTATTTACACTTAATTAGCAGTCACTTTAAAAAAAAACTAGATATTATCTTATCATGCATGAACATGGTTGGGTTAAACTTATGAAGAAAGAACAAGATTACAGCTTATTTTCTTCATTTTATAGTAAATAAAGAATATTTACCCGTAATTATGAATCACTTTAAAAAAATAGATATTACCTTATTGTACATAGAGTTGGTTGTGTTAAACATATCAAAAAGGAACAAGATTACAGCTTATATTCCTTGTTTATGGTAAACAAAGAGTATTTACACGTAATTAGGAGTCACTTTAAAAACTAGATGTTATCTTTGTGGACATGGAGTTGGATGTGTTAAACATATGAAAAAGGAACAATATTACAGCTTATATTCTTTTTTTATAGTAAACAAATAGTATTTATACGTAATTAGGAGTCACATTTTTTATAACTAGATATTATCTTGGTGTACATGAAGTTGATTTTGTTAAAGATATAAAAAAAAGAGCAAGATTATAGCTTACATTCTTTATTTTATAGTGAACGAAGAGTATTTACAGATAATTAGGAGTCGCTTTAAAAAACAGGGTTTATCTAAGTGTACAAGAACTTGGTTACGTTAATCTTATGAAGAGGAACAAGATTACAACTTACATTCTTCATTTTAGAGTAAACAAAGAGTATTTACACGTAATTGGGAGACACTTTAAAAAACTAGATATTATCTTATGGAATATGAACATGATTGTGTTAAACGTATGAAGAGGAACAAGATTATAGCTTATATTCTTTATTTTATAGTAAGCAAAGAGTATTTAAAAGTAATTAGGCGACACTTTAAAAACTAGATATTACCTTAGTGTACATGGAGTTAGTTGTGTTAAACATATGAAAAAAGAAAAAGATTACATCTTATAATCTTTATTTTATAGTAAACAAAGAGTACTTACACGTAATTATGAGTCACTTTAAATAACTAGATATTATAATAGTTTATATGAACATCGTTGTGTTAAACTTTTTAAGAAAGAACTAGATTACAGCTTATTTTCTTTATTTTAAATGAAACAAAGAGTATTTACACGTAATTAGGAGTCACATTAAATAACTAGATATTATAATAGTGTACATAAACATCTATGTGTTAATCTTATGAAAAAGAAACAAGATTACAGCTTACATTTTATTATTTTATAGTAAACAAAGAGAATTTACACGTAATTATGAGTTACTTTAAAAACTGGATATTATCTTAGTTTACGTGGAGTTGGTTGTGTTAAAGATATGAAAAAGGAGGAAAATTAAAGCTATTATTCTTTATCTATAGTAAACAAAGAGTATTTACACTTAATTAAGAGCCACTTTAAGTAATTAGATATTATCTTAGTGTACATGAATATTGTTGTGTTAAACATATGAAGAATAAAGAAGATTACAGATAATAATCTTTATTTTATAGTAAAGAAAGAGTATTTACACGTAAATAGGAGCCACTTTAAATAGCTAGATATCATCTTAGTGTACATATACATGGTTGGGTTAAACTTATGAAGCAGGAAATATACTACATCTTATATTCTTTATTTTGTGCAAACAAACAGTATTTACACGTAATTAGGGGTCACTTTAAATATCTAGATATTAAAATCGTGTACATGAACATCTTTGTGTTAAATTTATGAATATAGAACAATATTACAGATTACATTATTTATTTTATAGTAAACAAAGAGTAATTACACGTAATTATGCGTCTGTTTAAAAAACTAGATATTACCTTAATGTACATGGAGTTGGTTGTGTTAAACATATGAAAAAGGAACAAGATTACAACTTTTAATCTTTATTTTATAGTAAACAAAGAGTATTTACACGTAATTAAGAGTCACTTTAAATAACTAGATATTATCTTAGTGTACACGAAAATGGTTGGGTGAAACTCATGAAAAAGGAACAAGATTACAGTTTAAATTCTTTGTTTATAGTAAACAAAGAGTATTTACACGTAATTAGGAGTCACTTTAAAAATTAGATATTATCTTGGTGTACATAAAGTTGGTTTTGTTAAAGATATAAAAAATGACCAAGATTTCAGCTTACATTCTTTATTTTATAGTAAACAAAGTGTATTTACACGTAATTGGGAGCCACATTAAAAAACTAGATATTATCTTATGGTATACGAACATGTTTAAGTTAAACTTATAAAGAGAAACAAGATTACAGCTTACATTCTTTATTTTATAGTAAGCAAAGAGTATTTACACGTAATTAGGAGTCACTTTAAAAATTAGATATTATCTTGGTGTACATAAAGTTGGTTTTGTTAAAGATATAAAAAAGGAACAAGATTACAGCTTGTATTCTTTATTTTATAGTAAACAAAGAGTATTTACACGTAATTAGGAGTCACGTTAAAAAATTAGATACTATCTTAGTGTACATGGAGTTGGTTGTGTTAAACATATGAAGAGAAACAAGATTACAGCATACATTCTTTGTTTTATAGTAAGAAAAGAGTATTTACACGTAATTAGGAGTCACTTTAAAAATTAGATATTATCTTGGTGTACATAAAGTTGGTTTTGTTAAAGATATAAAAAAGGAACAAGATTACAGCTTGTATTCTTTATTTTATAGTAAACAAAGAGTATTTACACGTAATTAGGAGTCACGTTAAAAAATTAGATATTATCTTATGGTATACGAACATGTTTAAGTTAAACTTATAAAGAGAAACAAGATTACAGCTTACATTCTTTATTTTATAGTAAGCAAAGAGTATTTACACGTAATTAGGAGTCACTTTAAAAATTAGATATTATCTTGGTGTACATAAAGTTGGTTTTGTTAAAGATATGAAAAAGGAACAAGATTACAACTTATAATCTTTATTTTATAGTAAATAAAGATTATTTACACGTAATTAAAATTCACTTTTAATAACTAGATATTAATTTACTGTACATGAATATGGATGGGTTAAACATATAAAAAAGGAACAGGAATACAGCTTATATTCTTTGTTTATAGTAAACAAAGAGTATTTACACGTAATTGGGAGACACCTTAAAAAACTAGATATAATCTTAAATATCTAAAGGTGAACACTAAGGT
>NW_013674826.1:16921-20178 GCF_000517525.1 Limulus polyphemus
TAAAGATATAAAAAAACGAACAATATTGCACCTTGCATTCTTTATTTTATCGTAAACAAAAAGTATTTTCACGTAATTATGAGTACATTTTAAAAAACTAGATATTATCTTAGTGTACATGGAGTTGGTTGTGTTAAACATACTAAAAAGGAACAAGATTACAGCTTATATTCTTTGTTTATAGTAAACAAAGAGTATTTACACATAATTAGGGATAACTTTAAAAATATAGATATTATCTTGATGAATATGAAGTTGGTTATGTTAAACATATGGAAAAGGAACAAGATAACAACTTATAATCTTTATTTTATAGTAAATAAAGGTTATTTACACGTAATTAGAAGTCACTTTAAAAAACTAGATATTAAATTTGCATACATGAAGTTAGGTTTGTTAAAGATATAAAAAACGAACAATATTGCATCTTGCATTCTTTATTTTATCGTAAACAAAAGGTATTTTCACGTAATTATGAGTCATTTTAAAAAACTAGATATTATCTTAGTGTACATGAACTTGGTTATGTTAAACGCATGAAGAGGAACAATATTACAGCTTACATTCTTTATTTATAGTAAAAAAAGAGCAATTACGCGTAGTTATGAGTCACTTTAAAAACTGGATATTATCTTAGTGTACATGGAGTTGGTTGTGTTAAACATACTAAAAAGGAACAAGATTACAGCTTATATTCTTTATTTATAGAAAAGAAAGAGTATTTACACGTAATTAGTAGCCAATTTAAATAGCTAGATATCATCTTAGTGTACATGAACATGGTTGTGTTAAACCTATGAACAGGGAAATATACTACAGCTTATATTCTTTATTTTGTGAAAACAAACAGAATGTAAACGTAATTAGGAGTCACTTTAAATAGCTAGATATTATAGTAGTGTACTTGAACATTGTTGTGTTAATCTTATGAAGAAGGAACAAGATTACAGCTTATATTTTTAATTTCAGAATAAAGAAATAGTATTTACATGTAATTAGTAGTCACTTTAAATAACTAGTTATTACCTTAGTGCACATGAACATCGTTGTGTTAAATTTATTAAGAAAGAACAAGATTAGAGCTTATTTTCTTTATTTTATAGTAAACAAAGAGTATTTACAAGTAATTAGGAGTCACTTTAAAAAACTAGATATTAAATTTGTATACATGAAGTTGGGTTTGTTAAAGATATAAAAAACGAACAATATTGCACCTTGCATTCTTTATTTTATCGTAAACAAAAAGTATTTTCACGTAATTATGAGTCATTTTAAAAAACTAGATATTATCTTAATGTACATGAACTTGGTTATGTTAAACGCATGAAGAGGAACAATATTACAGCTTACATTCTTTATTTATAGTAAACAAAGTGCAGTTACACGTAATTATGAGTCACTTTAAAAACTGGATATTATCTTAGTGTACATGGAGTTGGTTGTGTTAAACATACTAAAAAGGAACAAGATTACAGCTTATATTCTTTATTTATAGAAAAGAAAGAGTATTTACACGTAATTAGTAGCCAATTTAAATAACTAGATATCATCTTAGTGTACATGAACATGGTTGGGTTAAACCTATGAAGAGGGAAATATACTACAGCTTATATTCTTTATTTTGTGAAAACAAACAGAATTTACACGTAATTAGGTGTCACTTTATATAGGTAGATATTATAATAGTGTACTTGAACATGTGTTAAACATATGAAAAGGAACAAGATTACAGCTCATATTCTTTATTTATAGAAAACAAAGAGTATTTACACGTAATTAGGAGTCACTTTAAATAACTAGATATTATCTTATCATACATGAACATGGTTGGGTTAAAGTTATGAAGAAGGAAAAAGACTATAGCTAATATTCTTTATTTTAGATTAAAGAAAGAGTATTTACACTTAATTGGGAGTCACTTTAAATGAATAGATATTATCTTAGTGTACATGAAGATTGTTGTGTTAAACATATGAAGAAGGAAGAAGATTACATCTTATGATATGTAGTTTATAGGAAAAAAGAGTATTTACACGTAATTAGGAGCCACTTTAAATAGCTAGATATCATCTTAGTGTACATGAACATGGTTGGGTTAAACAAATGAAGCAGGAAATGTACTACAGCTTATATTCTTTTTTTGTGTAAACAAACAGTATTTACACGTAATTAGGGGTCACTTTAGATAGCTAGATATTGTTACGACAGTGGGGTCACGTGACGAGTATTCTAGAAGATTCGCCAGTGTGTTGCGACAGCGTTGCGTCAACTGACGCTGGTTGCACATGTTGAGAGTCTTAGAAGTTTCTAGAACAGGCAGTATTATCGTATATAAGTGCGCTAGACAGTGAGAGAGATAGACGGAGTCGAAGCAATAGTTTAGACAAAGACAGAGACGTAGGGGAGACGAAGCAGGCAGAGAGAAAGAAAGACAGCGGTTACGTTCGGCGGGAACTGAGGATAGCAGACACAGAGATCGGAACTATAGTTTGCGGGGACGGACAATTAAGTCTAAGCTCGATAGAAAGTGAGTGAATTGTTGTGAACTATAGTGTGTGTAACTGTGAAAATAAAGTACATTACAAAGTTGTATTGAGGAAGAATAAACACGTTTTATAAAGAAAGGGATTGTATCTTGTAAGAATTAACAAGCAAACATACAGAGACGTAACAAATTGGTGTCAGAAGTGGGATGAAAAAAAATGGAAACGAGAGGCGGAAAATCGAACTACAGCTTAGCAGACTTGATGGCAGCAATACAAGAGCAGCAAAAGAAACAGGAAGAACGAGAAAAGAAACAAGAAGAACGAGAAAAGAAACAAGAAGAGAGACTATAGCAGTTGTTGGAGGAAAAAGAAAAGAAACAAGAAGAACGAGAAAAGAAACAAGAAGAAAGATTACAACAGTGGCTAGAAAACCTACAACAATTGCAGCTCGAACAGCAAAATAAACAAGAGAGACTACAGCAGTGGTTGGAGAAGAAAGAAAATAAACAAGAAGAGAGATTACAGCAGTGGTTGGAGAAGAAAGAAAATAAACAAGAAGAGATATTACAGCAGTGGCAACTGGAACAAGAAAGGAAACAGGAAAAAAGTCTCCAACAGTTGCAGGAATGTCAGCACAAATACAGGAAAGTCAACAACAGTGGCAAGAAGTACAAATGAAAAACATTAGTAAATTTAAAAGCGAATTAGATACGTTAAAGGACGATCTATTGTTTTTTACACAAGGAGGATACATTGACCATCGACTGAATC
>NW_013674826.1:21140-22522 GCF_000517525.1 Limulus polyphemus
ACTCTACTCCGTTTTGAGAAGGGAAATGGTGAAGCTCTTGGTGAAGTTACTACAACTGATGTGACTGTTACCGATGATGGGACATTTACTGATGAAGCGGATGAATCCCACATGAAGGAGAAGCCAACAAGACAGAAACCAGTACGGAAGAAGATACGTCCCGTAAAATTAAGAGACTTTGTCGAATTGTAATTTTGTGTTTGTAATTCTGTACAGTTAATTAAGTTATTGTTAATTGTTATTGGTTTAATATATGTGGTTATTGTTCGGGACGAACAATACTAAGCAGGGGCAGTGTTGCGTTATCGAGGTCACGTGACTGGTGTGGCGCCCTCTAGTTTCTAGAACTATCTTGTTTCTTCATGAATGATCTAGTATTTACTAGATGGGGTAGGCGGGTATATATAAGAGGGGGACAACGTGACGCGTGAAGGTAATGTAATGTGTGTGTGAAGATGGTGAGTAATGAGTAATTGATCTGCGGTCAGAAGTATTATGGACGTTCGTTGTTATTGCGTTTGTTTAGCGCGATTGTTGAAGTTGAGTGTATCGGTAAAGTTGAATTCGGAAAGAATAAACCAGTTTTATTAAGTAAAGAACTTGTGTCGCTAAAGTTTCGTCGGAACGAAGTTACGGAAAGTTAATTAACAAACGGAGACGTAACAAAAGGTTTTCTTCATTACACATTCAAGCCGTCTCCAATCATTATTATGTTCCAAATATCATAAACTACAATCAATAAAATAACGCACTTAAAATGTGGCGCTCTATGTTTAAATTGTTGGATTCGTTATGACAAATGTAAGCGTATATATATCTAAAATATTTAATTCATGGGCGCCTCTTTAGTTACTGTGCACGGTACTACATCATTCTTTCTAGCTTAGAAAGGCTGCGTGGGTTTCCAGTTTCACTGCCAGTTGCGTAACTGGGGGTGATTTTCTTGATCAACCTGGAGGAAAAGTGCTATGGAAACGAAAAGGTAATATTGAGCAAAAGAAAATAAAACTACTGGTGCATGTTACAGACACCTTCAGTTTCGATCTTTGTGCAAATGATCATTAAAGATACTACTCTCAGGAAAATGGATTAACATCTTATACGTATATACGTATCGTTGGATGTAAGTTGAAAAATATAACGAAAATGCACCTAAATAATATCCGAATGATGGGCTTATAGGAATGTAAGGACAGTCTGAAATAACTTCTTTTAATAGAACTACTTTCTCACTTACAAGTTGATAAATTGATAGAACTTTATCATGATATGTAGTTCCAACAACGAACAAGATGAAATAAACTAAAACCAATGTTGAACTCTACATCTAATTTGTAAATAAAGGTAATTTCGTTAATTTCTATGTGCAATGTATCAAAAAA
>NW_013674826.1:23413-24298 GCF_000517525.1 Limulus polyphemus
TACCAAGGAAGTTTGTAATTGATTTTGATATAATGACGTTTGGGACAACAAAGGCCAAGTTCCAGTAACTGTTAAAAGAGAGGTTGAGCTGATTGGGTGCCATCGGGCTGAAGTCAAGCCGACTGAAAGAGTTGATGATGGTGAAGTGGAACCAAATATAGATATCAGGGCAGAACAGGAGAGGGACCAGGATTTGAGGCCAATGATTGATTTTCTAAAAGGGAGTGTTGTGCGCCCTGCTTGGGAGAAAGTGTCTAGTCTAAGCCCAGTGATAAAGTACCACTGGGCACAATGTGACCAGTTGAAGCTTGAAAATGGTATTCTTGTCCGGAGATGGGAAACTTCAAATGGGAAAGTGACGACTTGGCAAACAGTTATACCGAGGAAGTTACGGGTAGTTGTACTGCGTCGATCCCATGATAATTTAACAAGAGGACATCTCGGAGTTAAGAAGACATTGAGACACATACGACAACGATTTTCCTGGATAGGTATGAGGCGATATGTGGAAGAATGGTGCAGGACATGCAGTACATGTAGTGCTAAAAGGGGACCCAAGCATAAGGGATGCCCAAATGATGAAGAGTTGTCTGCGAAAATGTCAGAGTTTGTGAAAGTGTTATCGGAAAGGATGGATGATATTCACCATCAAGTGCGTTCAAACTTGAAAACGTCTGCTGATTCGATGAAATTAACTTATGATAAGAGATCTACTGAAGTCAGCTTTGTACCTGGAGACAAGGTGTGGTTGTATAATCCCAGGAAGACCAAAGGAAAGTCTCCTACGTTGTCTTCTCCATGGGAAGGCCCATATGACATAGTGGACTTTCTGGATAAAATGTGGTCGGCGTGGTAAGCCAAAGGTGGTGCATGCCAACAGGCTTT
>NW_013674826.1:25230-29432 GCF_000517525.1 Limulus polyphemus
AATACAATAGGACTCCCGACTATTCTCGAAAGTTGTGGAAGATCCTCGAGAGTAAAAGTCTACAATATATCTATGTATGTAAACGCTTAAATGTAGCTTAGATTGTTACGTAAAACTGAAATTTCTAGAAATCCTCCACACGCCTAAGAAAACTTTACCTAACGTCATCGGTAGACACTCCATCTGTAATAGGCGTATAAACAATGAAGACTACAGCTCCCTGTTAAGTGAAATGTGCCAACGTTAACTCGCTCATCGTGAAGTTCTAGACCAGAAAGATAACTTTATATTGCTTGTAAATTTGTGAAACTTTTGTTTATAAATCATGTTTGTAATTACTATTTGTAATAACTGTTATTGTAAATTGTATTGTTGTGTGTATATTAAAACATATTTGTGTTGAAAAAAACTGTGTATCAATCCTGTTGGCAAATATCATAAACTCAGTATATATGCGTCTTTACTTAACTACTAAATCAAGAGTACAATTTAAGTACTAAATCTAAATTACAAGTTAACTCAATTTCAGACCATTTGAAATTATAACACGTAACAATGATTAAAGTAAAAAAGAGTAATTTCAAAATGAAAGGTAAATATCTTACTTTAATAAATAATTACTTAGACCAAATCATACTCAAGAATTTTATTAAGAATATGAGCTTTTATAAATTAAAATGGTTCACGTTGAGGATGAATAACCAAGTTCAAAGGTTTCTCTAGAGCCTGCTGACCATCTCTCAAAGCTGCATGAATGAGTGTCATATCGAAGGCGTTTCGTGGTGGGTGCATCTGGTCATAGTGAAATATGTAGTCTGACTGCTCAATAAGAACAATAAGAACAACTGCAAAATTGTGATCGTTCATCACAGTGGAAGCAATATGGGTTGTTCATCTGTTACCCGAAATACACAAACTTCTGAATTTGAGGTTTTAAATCCCGCATTGTTAATGTTTGTGTCAGTCTTATATATATGATTGTCTTCATATAATCTAATACACAATTTTATACTTTAAGTCATTTATGGAGAAGTTACAACTAAGCATATTCTAAATTTTATCATATTATTTAATTTATTTATCGGTCTGGCTGTTAATTCCTAGTTCTCGTTCAGTTGGTTCAAAAATATTTTATGCACTATGGGGTTATTACTTAAAGGTTAATCAATATTATCTTCTAATCAATGCAAATTCTCTACATTAATTATATTTGCCAATAACTACTGTAAAATAAAAAGATTAATTGAAATTACTGGAACTGTAGTTAATTATGTTATAGTTTAAGAATAAAGTTTTTGGTAGGATTTCCCTGGAGTTTGGAAAAAAGGAATCGAATTGGGCATTTAGTAGACTTAGAAATATATTAATAAAATCGAAACTATAATTATAACTTTCTTGATCAACAACAAAAATTTCACTTATAGACGAAAGGAAGTATTTGAATTTCCCTTAGAAACTGTCTCATAAGAAAATTATCGATACATCACAGTCTACAATGAAATTGTCGCGTAGTGTATTATGGAAAACAGTAATCATTTTCGAAAGTATTGGTCGTATAAATTATTATCAATGAAAGTATAATGTAATTTCACAATAACTACCTAATAATCTGGTATGAGGTGTTATATACCTTGACAATTGTTATTTTGAAAATGGCAAATTGAACGACAAATACTATACGACACAAATATTACTTTATATCTGTTGATACCTGGTATCCCATTTTCAGTACAAATATCTAATAGTGATGGAGATTAGATCAGCTTAACTTCTATAGGCCATGGAGGTTGAAGAGTGTGATCGAGTTCTTTTCAGCAGGGGTGAAATAATTGTTTGTTTGTAATTAAGCACAAGGCTACACGATGGGCTATCTCTGCTCTGCCCACCACGGGTATCGAAACACGAATTCTAGCGTTGTAAGTCCGCAGACATGCCGCTGTGCTACTGGGGTACAGGGGTGAAATAAATAATTAGCCAAACGGTGAATAAAAGGCCTGAAAGATACTTAACGAAAATAATCACCAGGGATCGAAAAGAAGGATTACATATTTTATTAAGGAGAAGAAAAATTAAAAATTAATTTACCAGCTATCCGTTGAACAATTAATCGTGATGACATAGTAATATATTATTCAAATGCTTAACACATTTTAGGCCATTAGTGATGAGAAAGAAATTTACATCAAACCATGCAAATCTTGAATTAATATTTCATTAATTTTTTGCTATAATTTTTAACATAATTTTAAACATTTGGTATGACTATTGAATTTGACACTTATGCATTGTTAACTTAGTATATGGACATAGGACTAAATTAAAGCTACTAAACGTGCTGGAACTTGTCAGATGATATTGGTATGTTCATTGTAGAATACCTTAAAAATGAAATAATGCATTCTAGTAATTAGAGGATTCGTCTGTTTTACTCATTTATGATATAATGCATTTATGATCAGTTTATTATGAAAAATATATATTAATTCATTTCTAACTTTTCTAGTCCTGACATATAATGGTTGAATAGCCTTTTGTCTTATTTTTTTAATAATAATAATATTATTATTATCATTTTATTAATAATAAATCTATCTTGACAAGTATTTGATTAGGCAAGAAATACACATGGCCTATGTCAGTAGCATAGGAATACAAATCAGTAATCTACAGTTCTCGAAGGTTAAAGTCATATTCGGAAAATATAACATTTTGCGAATGACATACTGTGACTCCGCCTTAAGATTTTTCAACTAAAAGTGATTTGTTTGTTTCAACTTATAGAATTATTTTAGGAATGCCTTTTCGTACTATGCAGTCTTTATTTAATTTTCAGGTTAGTAACTACTTAATTTTTTCTATATATTACATCTATATATGGATTATCTTAACCTGGCTGTTTTTATACATGTAGTTAGGCTAAAGAACAATTTTTGAATTACTGGTTATTCAATAGTATGTCTTTCAAAATGAACTTATGCCTAATATACTAAAAGCGAGTACAAATATGCCCTGTAAATGAAAAATAATGTTCGAACGGAAACTTTAATTATATTTGCGCTCCTCAGTGAATCACAGGTAATACTGTAAACTTACGCAGATAAAATTCGGTGTTCAATACCCATGATTGGCAGAGCACAGTTATTTTATTGTGTAGCTTAGTGCTTAAAAGTAATCAAACCATAAAAGTTGAGTGTTTCTACATCAGGTTCAGACCGATAGTTTTTTATACATATATACAAAGCTTTACTCTAATTCACGTTTTCAATAAAATCGTATTGTGTTTAGGCGTTGACTTTCCACCGAAAACATAATAAACAAAAAACCGTCAAGAATCACAACTAATAAAGAAATCACAGCTCCAAATGATAACTATTAATTAACTTTTAGTTTGTATTCTTTATAACTTTCTGAGTCGTAAGTTTCAGATATTCAGAATCTCTTTTTTTATTTGCTACATTTATTTGTAACATAACATAAGCAAAAATCTTGTAATAAAGACATTAGAGACTAGATAAGTAAATTATTAATTATTTCAATCACTATATAGCTTAACATTTGTTTTTTCAGTAGTAGTTATAATTTAAGATTCATTTTTGTCATATTTATACAGAATAGTTTTGTTTTTTGTATATTGCTCAAAATAAACGCTATCTCTTCTTTTCTTTCGTAATTTAAAAGAGATATAGACTAAATAGAAGGCAGCTAACGAACACCGCTCACCCCCCACCTCTTGGGCTACTGTAGTTGAATAGTAGAATGGAACGTCACAGTACAAGACCCCCACAGCTGAAAAGACGACATGTTTGATGATGGGATTTAAACTCACAGATTGCAGTTCAAGTATCCTTATCATGACGATGTTTCAAGTCACGAAAATAAGTCAAACGAAGTATTTCAATATTTATTGTTGAAGTTTTTAATTTTATAACAAAGATTCTGCAAAGCAAAGAAGCCGTTGGAAATTACTAACAATATGTTTTAAACACAGACTTCTCATTCTAAAAACATCAACTAATACAATTTTTATATAATTAAATTTTCCAACTTTACAGAATTTTCTTTGTTTTACAAAATGATGCACATTGATTTGAATGTAACTTTTAGTTTCACAATTGGTTTTCCCTCTCTATTGTATAGCCAACTTACACGAATAGAGATAGTTTGCAGAGGTAGCGGAAGGTTGAAAAACTTTGCTTAATGTG
>NW_013674827.1:0-1978 GCF_000517525.1 Limulus polyphemus
CTTTCTTAATAAAACTGGTTTATTATTTCCGAATATAACTTTACCGAAACAGTCAACTTCAACAATAGCGCTAAAACAAACGCTATATCAACGAACGTCAATAATACTTCTGACTGCAGATCAATTACACACTATCTACCCAGACATTACATTCCCCTCTTTTATATACCAGCCTACCCTATATCTAGTAAGAACTAGAACATTCGCCAAAGTACATGATAGTTCTAGAAACGTTGCGTCACAGTAGTCATGTGACTCGATGACGCAACAGTATATTCTGTTACGGGTGGTCAACCATAAACATCTTCCAGTTCACTTGTACTACTATCCAGATGACATCAAACTGACCAGTATTCATAAAGTAAATAGGGACTTAGAGGCTATTGTTTATCAGTCATTTTTCATTTAATAATACGATGAAAAGTATCGTAGTTCATGTCCAAATATTGAAGCTAATATGTATACAGTATCCAATTTTTGATTTTTTTTGTGGAAAATATAAGAGAACATACATATTTTAATTGTTCATAATTTTAATGCTTTGCAATATTTTGACATTTGATTGAGTACAAGAACTTACACAACATGCACATTTTTAACACCCAGTAGGTAAAACTTTGAATTCACTTGAAAATTTGAAACGAAAGGTACATACATTATTATTAATCAAAAGAAAACGTCTTTAACACTTTTCCGAAATTATCTCATTTTCGAGGACCAAGAAGTCAACTGAAATAAGGACGAAACAAATAAATAGATAAGGTTTTTGGTGAAATCTATATTTGAAATATTCACCCGGAGATGGCACTACAGTATGCTTATTTCTTCGTGAGTAACGAGTTAATAGGCCTTGAGTAGGATGGAATCTGACAAGTATAAAGTAGGCTGTGACATTTAGTGTCGATAACTTTTTAGGTGTGCCATTACGTCATGGGAAACGGTGAATCATAAGTTCGTAACATAAAGAGTGTGGACATGCAAGTTTTACTTTTAGGATTGTCAAACGAGTGTTTCAGATAGGGCATGTGAGAATATAAGTATCAGTTATATTTTTAGGCTTACCTGTTTCTAAGTCTTAAAAGTTCTTGATATAATATATTATATTTTTCTCGTGTATATTTAATTATTCTGGATTGTGTAGAAGCAAGGAACTGTTTGGAAATGGTAAGAAAACTTATTCGAAGTGATATAGCAGTGTTTGGATTCTTTACAAGGATACGTAGAATTTTAATTATTAGCTTGAAACTAATAATTTGTCATTTCTTTCTTTCATATGATTTGTTTTGCAATGCTCGTTAATAATTAGTTATATTTTATTGTTGTTAATTTGAATATTAAGGTTTTTTGAAAGTTGTGGAGAATCTGAAAAAACGCAAGTAGCCTAAATTGTTCCTTGTATTAACGATTTCGTGTTTATATGACAATAAACAAGGCTTGTTATTGTGTACATGATAAGATTAGATTTAATATTTTAATGTTGTAAGCTGTGTTTCCAATGTTTTAATTTAGATGTTTGTAAGAGGGATCTCGTCATTACGATGACGTTAAGATCTAGAAAGTTTACGAAAGTTAAAGATGGAGAAGATTCGTGTAATATGAAAAAACATGAGTATGATACAAATATGAATAACCACTAATATATATAATGATTAAGTCAGTTCAGTGCCAGTTAATTAGTTACTAAGTTACCTAAGGAGTGAGAAATGATAAGTTAATGAGTAAAGTATTCATTGAGTAATCAATGATTGAATAAGTTCAGTGTCAGAAAAGTCACTCTTTGATAGTAATGAGAGTTATTGCGTCTATTTTGCTATACATTTATTCAGTACGTTACGTGTTTATGGTTCAAAGATAAGTAAGCTATGCGTAGTTAACATTAGTGGTGGAATTTTATTTATTGAGTGCGTTTGTAGAGTTAGGTCTACAAGTGAAGGGGGCTGTAGCAAATATATATATATATATATATATATATATATAG
>NW_013674827.1:2686-4654 GCF_000517525.1 Limulus polyphemus
TCACGTCAAAGCCCCCTTTCACCCCCGTCACTAAAATCGTAATGGACAGACAGTAATCGAACTATTCTATCTGGATAAATGCATTTTGGCTTTTATGACTCCTCCTAATTCTAGAACTCAAGCGTGGCGTGACACACGCACAGGCTTTTATATAGGTTAGAGATATATTTATAAATAACTAACTCATTATCTTCACGTGGACTGAACTTGGCATTATTTTTAACAAATAATTCAATAGAACCCGCCTAACGATTAGAACGCATTATAACAGTATTTTCAAAATAACCTACTTTTTAAGTTTATTATGACTTGCAATTATAGGAATGGTACATTTGTGTCTACAATTATTTTATGGCTTTTCTTTTCTTACGTCTTTGATGTGAAGGGATGCTAGAATTAGTGAATTATGTCAACCCTTGGTAACAGAGTTGTTCTTCATATTTCAATAATCGTGTGAAATCAATCACCGAGTTCTTAATATATAATTTTAAAATGTGTATATAGAATATGTGGCATATTTACAACGTTATACCCATTTCAGTTCTAGGTATTAAACCTCTTAAATGGTTTAATTCAGTTTAAGACATATTTCTTTTACATATACACATGTATCTTGTATTGCTCGGTTTATTAAGGACTTTTTGTACGTTTAGAATGTAGGCCTAACTGTGAACTAGTAAAAACATAACTATATCATTACTCATAGCTAACATTGTAACAAAAGGATAGACGTCACCTGCACCATACGATATAACAATGTTTGTTCTTCGCTGAAATCTTAAAACTTTGTTGAATATTTCTAAATGTTAATTTCGCTAATATGTCCCTTGATTAGTAAACGCTTGGGTTTGTTTGTTCAGTAGTGATTTGATAAATGGTGAAAACAGAATATTTATATTAAAATATTGAATACAGTGACGTTCAATGACGAGATAAAAATAAGATGGCATTCTTTGTAAAATGTTTGAATATTGGGTTGTTATTTGGTTGAGTTTTTTAATACACTGTAAATCACATCGTACATTATCCATTTAAATTTCAGTATTTTCAGTCATTTTTAAATTACAACTGTGTTTACACTTTCGTAAAGGAACAAAATGTTGAACCTCGGTTTAATTAAAAAACAAACAGAACACGTCATGCGTAAGGCGTAGCCTAAGAGAGAGAACTTGCCCTCAGGAAAGTTTCTTCTCCCTAATACGAATTCTTTTAAAAATCTGCCTTGTATGGCAGTTCTGTATCACTGACCTTGTGGGGACCGGTCATGTCCTTCACAGATTCACAGCCTCGAGCACACACAGGAGGACATGTTTAACAAGATAGTAGGATGATAGTTAATGGCATTGAGATGGCTTGTAGTAAACATAATAAACTTGATTGGTAACAATCTAGCTTTAATGCGCGTTGGAAATATTAAAGCTTAGGTGTCTACAGTTAAAGAAAAATTGTTTGTTTCATGTTTGATAACTGGAACAGAAAAAGACGTATTTTATTGCTACATTAAGAATTTTGGTGATAACATTGTTCATGAATACTAATCCATTTATTTAGAAAAAATGTTTAAAACTACTCCACTTTTGTTTAAAGAAAAATCAATATATTCATTAATAAGGATTTACATTTGGATAGACATTTTAAAAATGGGACAAATATTTTAACCGAAATTTGGTCTCCCACTTGAGTATCGTAACCACAAGGGCTTGTATTTAGTTTCAAATACAAACAGAAGACTGTATAATAATAGTATTCCAACCACACTATATTTACTATATCTATTGCCAAACGGTACGTTTTGCTCAATCCATAGCTCTTCAGGCCAGTTGGGATACAACAAACATAGTTGTTATGGTCGGAACGCGATTCATATAAGCCATTTGTTACAACATCAGTTGTTATGGTGTGAACATCTTTTACAAGTTGGTGAAGCGTGATTATAATCATACTGTTGCGTCAGCGAGTCACATGACT
>NW_013674827.1:5524-8311 GCF_000517525.1 Limulus polyphemus
GATGCAGTACATGTTCTGCTAAAAGCATAAGACCCAAGCATAAGGGACGTGCTCCAATGAAGTTATATCAAGTTGGTGCACCAATGAAAAGAGTAGCTAGCTGTTGACATTGCTGGTCCTCTGCCCCAAACTCGTGCTGGAAACAAGAATATTTGTGTGGTTATGGATTATTTCACCAAGTGGCCAGAGGCATATGCGATACCAAATCAGGAAGCTACAACTGTAGCTTCGGCTATTAGTGATTTCTTCTTCAGATTTGGTATGCCATATGAACTGCATTCAGATCAAGGCCGTAACTTTGAATCAGCATTGTTCCATGAATGCTGCAAGTTGTTTAACATACGAAAGACCAGGACAGTGCCACTTCACCCACAGTTTGATGGGATGGTAGAATTGGACATTGGTACAGGAATTGGCAAAGTTTTGTAATAGCCATCAAGATGACTGGGATGTCTTACTCCCTCTGCTGTTGATGGCCTATAGAACAGCAGAGCATGAAACCACCGGATACACTCCAGCAAAGCTGATGTTTGGTCGGGAACTTTGTTTGCTAGTGGACCTGATAACAGGATACCCACCTTACGAAGAGTTGCCTGAAAATGTGAAAGTGTTTTCTGAAAGAATGGATGATATTCATCATCAAGTGTACTCAAACTTTAAAACGCCTGCTGATTCCATGAAGCTATGGTATGATAAGAAATATATTGAAGTCAGCTTTGTACCAGGAGACAAGATGTGGTTGTATAATCCCAGGAAGACCAAAGGGAAGTCTCGTAAGTTGTCTTCTCCATGGAAAGGCCCATATGATCATAGTGGATCATCTCTCAGACGTGTCTTTCCGAATAAAATGTGGTTGGTGAGGTAAGCCAAAGGTGGTGCATGCTAACAGCCAGTGACCTTATCACGGTCCAGGACATTTCAGTTGGAACAAAATGAATAACAGAACAGATGACGTTGCTGAAGACGTGTCACCTGAAAAAGCCACTGTTGAAGAAGAAACTCTACCCGGTTTTGAGAAGGAAAACAGTGAAGCCGTTTATGAAGTTGCTACCATTGATGTGACTGTTACCAATAATGGGACATTTCCTGATGGAGCAGATGAACCCCACGTGAAGCAGAAGACAATGAGACAGAGACCATTATGGAAGAAGATACGTCCTGTAAAATTAGGAGACTTTGTTGTATTTTAATTTTGTGTTTGTAAATTATGTACATTTTAATTAAGTTATTGTTATTCGTTTATCATATGTGGTTATTGTTCGGGATGAACAATATTAAGGAGGGGGCAGTGTTGCGTCAGCGAGTCACATGAATACTATGACGCAACGTTTCTAGAACTATCATATAGTTTGGCGAATGCTCTAGTATTTACTGGATATAGGGTAGGCTGGTATATATAAGAGGGGTACAACGTGACGCGGTAATGTAATGTGTGTGTAGACAGTGTGTAATTGATCTGCAGTCAGAAGTATTATTGAGCACGTTCGTTGTTATAGCGTTTGTTTAGCGCGATTGTTGAAGTTGAGTGTATCAGTAAAGTTATATTCGGAAAGAATAAACCAGTTTTTATTAAGAAAGAACTTGTGTCGCTTAAGTTTCGTCTGAACGAAGTTACGGAAAATCAATTAACAAACGGAGACGTAACAATACTTTTCATAAAACATTAGTATTAGACCTATTTTTAAACACCACATTCTTTATCTAGTCCCTAAGGATTTTCAATAATTAGAAGAGTGTGTTACGAGAGCGGAAGTCACGTGACGCTGCTGATTAGTTTCTGGAATGATCGGGGAAGTCTGAGTGTGATCGAGATGCCCTCTTTGTTAGTATATAAGCCTGGCAGTGAAAGCCAACAGTTAGTTAATGAACAGAGAGCAGTAGTAACTTTGAGTTCCATGTCATTTATGATTCTGTTACTTTCTAGCTAGTGAGTCCTAAAGTATGTGTTGTTGCGTCATCGAGATCACGTGACTATTCTCACGCCCTCTAGTTTCTAGAACTATCTTGTTCCTTCACGAATGCCCTAGCATTTACTAGATAGGGTAGTCTGGTATATATAAGAGGGTGACAACGTGACGCGGGAGTGTGTGTGTGTAGACAGTGAGTAATTGAACTGCAGTCAGAAGTATTATTGACGTTCGTTGTTATAGCGTTTGTTTAGCACGATTGTTGAAGTTGAGTGTATCGGTAAAGTTATATTCAGAAAGAATAAACCAGTTTTATTAAGAAAGGACTTGTGTCGCTTAAGTTTTGTCGGAACGAAGTTACGGAAAACGGAGAGACGTAACAGTGTTTTGCACTGGTTGAGAGCGAAATTATCAAGATTGTGAATCTCTGTCATTTATAGCGTGTATTATAAAAGTTGTTAAGTTTAAAGTGACTTATTATGGAACTTCTGTGTATTAAAAGTTTGTATCCAGGAAGAATAAACTGGTTTAATCAAGAAAGGACTTGTATCGCTGAAGATCCTCCAAAAGAATTTGAACCAGAAACAAACAAACAAGCAGATACATAACAAACTGGTGTCAGAAGTGGGATGGAAAAGAAAAAAAAAAGATGGAAATGGAAGTAGCAAATCAAACTATGACTTAACAGAGTTGATGGCAGCAATACAAGAACAGCAAAAGAAATAAGAAGAACGAGAAAAGAAACAAGAAGATAGACTACAGCAGTGATTGGAGGAGAAAGAAAATAAACAAGAAGAGAAACTTCAGCAGTGGTTGGAGGAGAACGAAAATAAATAAGAAGAGAGACTACAGCAGTGGTTGGAGGAGAGAAAAAAGAAAC
>NW_013674827.1:9311-25401 GCF_000517525.1 Limulus polyphemus
AATAAGTCAGCCTTGGGGAAACCAGTAGTGGTTTTAATTAAGTTATTGTTAATTATCTATTGGTTTAATGTAAGTGGCTATTGTTCGGGATGAACAATACTAAGGAAGGGGCAGTGTTACGATAGTGGAAGTCACGTGACGCTGCTGCTAAGTTTCTCGATTGATCAGGGAAGTCCGAGTGTGATCAAGACGCCCTTCTTAATTAGTATATAAGCCTGGCAGAGAAAGCCAGCAGTTAGTTAATGAACAGAGAGCAGTAGTTACTTTGAGTTCCGTGTAATTTATGATTTTTTTAGTTTTGAGCTAGTGAGCCGTAAAGTGTGTGTTTTGCACTCGTCGAGAGCAAAGTTATCGAGATTGTGAATCTCTTTGATTTATAGCTTGTATCATTTTGTTAAGTTTTGTTAGTTGTTAAGTTTAAAGTGACGAGAAACATACTGATTGTGGAACTTCTGTGTACTAAAAGTTTGTATCGAGGAAGAATAAACTGGTCTAATCAAGAAAGGGCTTGTATCACAGAAGATCCTCAGAAAGAATTTCTACCGAGAACAAACAAACAAGCAGATACGTAACAAGTGTATAAAAGTGTATAGGCCACTACTGTGTTTGTTCTATCCCAGTCAGCTTGAAGAGCTCTGGATTGAGCAAAACACGACATTGGTAATAGACATAGCAAATATGGTGTGGTTGAAATACTATTAATATAACACTTTTCTGATTCTTGAAACTTCCTAAGGGACTTGATAAAGAATGTAGTGTTTAAAAATATAGTAGGCTTAAGGCGAATGTCTTATGGCAAGAATAATTATAATCATGCTTCACCAGCTTGTTGAAGGTGTTTGCACCATAACAACTAATGTTGTAACAAATGGCTTATATTGTGTTCCGACCATAACTGCTATGTTTGTTGTATTCCAGCCAGCCAGATGAGCTATGGATTGAATGAAATGCATCGTGGGCAATGTATATAGTAAATATAGTGTGGTTGGAATACTATTATTATATACTCTTGTAATTGTTGAAACCTCTAAGGGACTAGTTAAAGAATGTAGTGTTTAAAAATATAGTAGGCTTAAGGCCAACGCCTTATGACAAGTATACTTATAATCATGCTTTGCCAGCTTGTAAAAGGAGTTCGTACCATAATAATTGTTGTTTTAAAAATATAATTTTTCTGATAGTATTAAAAACAGAATTGTTCTAGTGGTATCAGGCTATTAGAGATAAACTATAATATAATATATCATATTTTTTTTATAATTTAAATGAAAATGTAAACTAAAAAAAAAATCGTTGGCTGTTTCGCATTTAGGATAATATCTTGCCTTCAAGTTTCAAATTAAATGTACATTGCATTGTGCTTGCCTCCCCAGTAACTCAGCGGTAAATCTGTGAACTTATAATGCTAAAAACTGGGTTTCGATACCTGTTGTGGGCACAGCACAGATAGCCCATTGTGTAGCTTTGTGCTTAATAACAAACAAAAGCATTTAGATTTAAACAACACTAAAAAATAAAAAATGTTCTGATGAATTTTAATAAAATACTGCAAAATAATTGTTTTAAAATGTATTAGAAATGTGTATTTCTTCTGAAACAGTTATATGTAGCATCCATTACTGTTCAATAGTTAGGTAACTCTAATTCCATTTTGTCACTCTTTGTGATAAACGAACAAGTCTGTGTGATTCGGGATGCGAGTTGTTATTTTTTAGCTGGAGTTGCTCAGGCCAGATGTTACCTTTGATATTGTCGATGATATAGTATGATTACTTTTGACCCAACTGCTCGATAAACTGATTTAGTAAATGCTAGTCTAAATTATGCCATTCTGTGTTTTAAATTATATTTTAAATCTGTAAGAATTTTGCTTAGATTAATTGTAGTTTTCCATCACCATGTAGTATTATTTAATTTTAAGATTACTAATCCGGGTAACTGTTCTTTTTGTTGTTTTTGTCAACACCTCGTTTAGGACAAAGTTAATATTGAAAAAGTAAATAGTGCTAGTCCTTTTTTTTTTTTTTAAAACAACCAAACTTGGAAATTATCATAGTTTTCTTACAGAAAAAATATCATTGTTTGAAGAAGTTCTGAATAAATTGCGCTAACAAACATCTGATTATATCAAAGATTTAAGGTTGAAGTTGGTAAATTATGCTTTCATGCATGGAATTTGATTTTGCTGTATTTTAAAAAGTGTGATTTGAAATTGTGGAAATATTGAACTAATATTTTGCTTAAATAATGTAAAGATTGGTGTTCACGATCTCTTGTAACAATGCAATAGTGAATGTCTAGGTTTGACAATTCTTTCGATTGCCATAAAATTTTCCAGGCCTAAAGGCAGAGGAACTAGCAGGGCCGTCTGCTGTTATATAATTCAGATAACAATTGTTCAAAGACACATGACGTCACAATATCGGTGTATGCGCTTGCTGGTTAGGAAAAAAAGTGCCAGCCCATTTGTATCTTTTCTGTTAGGCTATCACACACTTCTCAACATGATCGTATATTGTCAAATTATATTCTCTTAAACCGGTCATGGCACATAACTCAGAATATTTTATTGTATTTGAAACTTTAAATGTGGGGCCCAGAGCAACTGCCTAGCTTGCTTTGCCCTAAGGTTGGGTGCCAGTGGTGTTCTATGGCTCTATTTATAGATCATTGATGAGCAGTTCAATTTCCACTGCAGGAAGGTTTTTTGCATTACTCTAAAGTGAATAATTCTCCCCCCTCTTCATTAAGGTCAATGATTTCCCCTCTCTTCATTGAGGTCAATGTTTCCCACCACCTCTTAATTGAGGTCAATAATTTTCCCCCTCTTAATTGAGGCTAATTTTTTCTTCCTTCTCTTTATTGAGATTAATGTCTTCTCCAGTCTCTTTAGTTAATGTTTTCTCCATTAAGGTACTTCTCAAAATCCATCCGTCATTCTGTGAGCCTGTTTGAGCAAGTCAGAGGTACATAAATCCATGAGATATAGATGCTTCTGAATGATGAGGTATGAATTCTTGTTGTATCATTTGAATGTTAGGCAGAGTAGATATACCAGGTTTGGGGATATTAATGGACTGTGACTGCCTGTTGAAAGAAAAGGAAATGACGTTTTAGCATCTATACTTAAACCAACTATGAATTCTTGTCTATACATCCATCTTGTGAAGGAATTGGCATGTTGATTTGGATATATGGCTGCTGTTTTTGTGATAGTGGTAACCATTTTTTAACAAAGATGGTTTTTTATTATATTACACAGGTGTGAGCATGTTGGCTTTGTCATTTTGTAGACTGTTCAGTGTTTAATTTGCCATCAGCTGTAACTCACAATCATATAAATCATGTGACATGATGTGTACTATTTTTAAATGTTGTATCACTGATCTTTCATAGATTCTGTGTTAACATTTGCTGCATTCATACTTCCATTTGTCACATACCTGATATTGTTCACATAGCTTTTGACAACTTGTTTCCCATTTGGGTAGGAGAAATTTTTGAACAGGGCTCTAGTGTTGATTTTGTATACTTAATCCATGTGTGGGAGGAGCTTTTTAGCATAGCTGTAGTGTTGATTTTGTGTAGCTAATCCATTTGGATAGGAGAAGTTTTTGAACAGGGCTTTAGTGTTGATTTTGTATACTTAATCCATGTGTGGGAGGAGCTTTTTAGCATGGCTGTAGTGTTGATTTTGTGTAGCTAATTCATTTGGATAGGAGAAGTTTTTGAACAGGGCTTTAGTTGGTTTTGTATAGTTAATGCATGAGTAAGAGAAGTTTTTGAACAGGGCTTTAGTGTTAGTTTGGTATAGCTAATCCATATTTGGGAGAAACTTTTGAACACAGCTTTTGTTGGTTTTTGATAGCATCTGAATTACCTTGTTTACAATTCCATTGGAGGCTCCTGTTTAGCTATAACTCATTGTTGTATTTTGTATCCAATGGCAACCTGTTTAACTTTTGTTAGCTAACTGCAACTGGTTATTTCTTCCCTTCCTTCACTATTGTACTATCTCCTTATTTTGAGACTCTGATATTTTCTTGTTTTGCATGCTTTTTTAGTTTCAGAACAAGAAAACTTTAGAAAGCCCTATCATTAATCTCCAAGAAGGCTTCACTTTTAGGTACAATATGCACCTGCACATCATCACACATCAATTGAATTGCTCAGGCTTTTAATCTGGGAAGACGTAGGCCAGGGGGTAAGATGGTTGCGAACAACTGTTTGTACTTTATAGTTCTGTTATGCTGCAAAGCATAATGAGCAATTTGTATTCAATTTTTTACTGATAGGCCTGACAGATATTCAGTGCCCTGTAAAATAAATGTGGTTTTTGGAAACCATGATTTTAATATCTGTCTATTTTATGTAGAACTTATCTGTTTAGTCAATTATCTCCAATAGCTCATAAGGACATAAGTATAGACAACTTATACTGTTGTTTTTTTACTGTGAAACCTGGGTTTCTATATATATCTGTCCTTCCTCGAAATGGTGTTTTTTACGATTTGTTGGTAGAAATTCTTCTATGTGTGTTTATTTAATACATTCATATTAGTCAGTCACTAATTAAACCAATATATGAAACATGCTGAATATTGTTCTCTACTTATTTTGTGTTAAAGAATCGTATACATTTTCCTTGCTTGTTTAAAATTAGTGGGACATTTTTTTGTGAACAGGTGCTTGGCTCTGGATCACAGAATGGTATTAGCCCTTCCAAGAATATAGTTACAGAAACACTAGTGAAACAAGAAAGCCATCTCTTATTCCACAGGACTAGTAGCTCTCTTTCTCATCAGTGTGATGTTAAATCTGAAGCTCTGCAGTTTACAGAAGAAGAGTTCAAATCCGTAGCTGAGTGTTAGTGTAAATGTTTATTTCATGTGTTTTTCTGTAATCATGAAAGGCAGAGACATCATATACTTTTATTTGGACTTAACAGCCACATTTGATACAAATTTGTCACAAAAACCTTCTACACAGAAATAAAGTTTTCAGTTTTTACAATTTACTACAATTGTGTCAAAAATGTGTAATTTACAATGTTTTAAATAATTTGCAGTACTACAGTGTCTTTGAAAACAAAAAAGTAATAGTTTGCTATACTAGTCTTTACCAAAAGAATACCATACTATGATCAGATTGTTTTAATATTGTTGTAATTTGTTGATGAACAATTACTGAAGCATTGTTAGCTCACCATAATTATAAGAGTACTGTGATCAGCTTATTGTAATTTATTGACTGCCAGTTACTGATAGTTATTCACGAACATTAGAATGCCATCTTATACTATTCATTGTTCATGTGGTTCTCCCTTATATTGATAAAGCATTAAACATGAGAAATTTGTTGTTAGCTGAACTTTTAAAAAAGCTTAGTGTTTGTATCCAAATGTAAGATTAGAAACTCAGAAATGAAGATTCACACATAGAATTAAAGTATTTTGTATAATAATTCTCCAAAATTTAGCTAGTTTTAAAGTACTGCCAGATTTTGCTTTGAAATTTCCATGTTAATAAGGCTCTCCAAACAATTTTTTGCTCACCACTAGCCTTTAGGCTCCAACCTAAACTCACATATTTCCATGCGTTATTGCTGTACTGTAACATGCAAGTGAGCATGCAACAACCCTCCACCATTAGGAGTGTGACACACCCTCCGAACATAGCTGACTCTCTTTATACTGATTGTTTAATCATCACTTCTCGATTTGGCACTTGCATGTTTAGATGTATGTTTTTGCCCATGCCATTGATTTAAAACTTCAATTTCTGACAACATTTTTTTGTTGTCTTTGCCTAGTTTGTGGAAGGATGATTTTGATTGCTTTTTCTTCCTATTCACATTATGAACTCACAGGTTCATATTACTACTATTTCGTCTAGCATTGATCCACAAGATCTTATTCATGCTAGACAGACTACAACTGGTGGAATCCTACCTGTGGCCTTATCTGTCACCTGTCCTGGGGACAGATATTCCCTTACCTGTGAATTTGATCAGTGAGGACGATGATTTTGCCAACCTTTTTCTTCCACCTGCTTCTGCTGCATCTTCTCATTCCACTGTTATTGATCTACCTCGACCTTCCCCGTCCTTCTTAGATAACGTTACTCAGGTTTGTTACCTTTTGTCCCTTTCTCCTGTGTCTTATGATTCTTTCCCTTCCCTACTGCATTCTGGTCCTGTTTTTGATTATTTTGTTTTCCTTCCTTCTCCTAATATTCAGTTCCATACCAATTAATTTCTCTCTCATCTTTGTGATGGAGCTAGTATGCCTCATCCTCCTCACTTGGCAGACACACATATCTTGGCTTATCATTGGTCTGAGTTTCCCTTTCTTGACTCTCAGAGTTTGGAGTCAGTTATTCAGGCATGAAGGTCAGATCCTTTATCTTTCTTCTCTTTGCCTTTCCCAAGGCCAAATATCCGGTCTTCATCACACACTTACTACTCTATTATGATATCTTTCTTCTATCCATCTTTCTGAGACTATCCACTTTGCTCCTGAAGGATTTTAAGTAGATACTCATTCTTTTGTCTTTTCTACATTTGCACATTTGTCTTTTCTCCTTTATCTCTCCATACATGGTTGCTTTGTTGGGACTTATTAGGCATGAATGCCAAACTTTCTCAGGTGCATTTGCTGGCCTCTTATCTTTGAGGACTTTGTCTGGCTCCTTTCCTTTCCCAGTCTGTTTTTTATGGAGTCCCAGATTCTCTGGAATCTTGTGTGGAGGTTGTGTGCTAGCACTGTTCCATTTCTTTCCTAGTTTGCCATCTATTACAAGCCTCTCCTGCACCTGTTACTGTATCCTGATCTCCAACCCTCTCCTCTCACTCTTCCCCCTTCCCATGTTTCTCACACTATCGACTTCAGCATTGTCAATATCAATGGTGACAACCCTTTAGGTTTGTGCATGGTTTGGCACCTGTTTCCAGCCCATTGTTGGGTCCTTCAGGTGTTGTAAGAGGACCTGACTCATCGTTTTCCTCTCCTCCTCCTTTGTCTCCCATTTCTATCTCCCTCGTCCTTGAGATCTGGTTTGTTGCCAGTTTCTGTATGAAGCAGTGTTGGATCTCTTAGCAAAAGACATTATCGAATGGGTTTTTTTCCTTCTCCAGGTTTCTATCCCCATCTGTTCATTGTCCCCCAAAAAACAGGGATTGGCATCCAGTTATAAATCTTTCAAGCCTCAATCACTTCATTGACTTCCCTCGTTTTACCATGGAGTCTTTTCTCACCCTCAGATGGTCCTTTACTCCATCTCACTCTCATTCAGTATCTCATTTATTTGGATGTGTTTTTCAATTCACATTTCAGTAGAGCTCATCCTTTCCCCCTTCATTTGAGAGACATAGGGCACTTAATTTCCAGTGCTATATCCTCACCTACTCTCATGGTATGAGAGCTTCTGTTTCTTTTGGGGTCTTGGGCTTTTATGAAATCCCTTATCTCTTTGGGTCATGCTCATATGCGTCATCTTCAATGGACTTTGTAAGATCAGCAGAACCTCACTTGGGATCCCTTGCCTTTCATCATTCACCTTCCTCCTTCCTTGCACGTTTGACAAAGGATATAACACAAAGTGTTCCTCTTCCCCCATCTCATCTGGATCTCCATCTGTTTACAAATGCATCCTTGAGAAAGTGTGGGGCATATTTGGACTCTCAAAAGATTTTGGATCAGTAGTCCCACAATGAATCATCTCTTCATATCAATCTCTTGGAACTTTTGGACATACATCAAGCTTTGTATCATTTTTTTACTATGGTTCATGGATGTCTAGTAATGACCCATACGAACAATTCTACTGTTGTCTCGTATATCAATTGTCAGGGGGGCACCCGGTATCACTCTCTCTGCTTCCACGCTGTCATCCTCCATTTCTGGGCCCATTCTTTACAAATATGTCTTATTGCTTGTCATATTCTGTGTGCTCTGAATCTTGTTGCGGATTATCTTTCACAACCTGACTAGATTCTACCTAGAGAATGGTCCCTCAATCCTCTGGTGTTCTGGTAGCTAGACACTCCTCTAATGGATGCTTTTGCCACTCATCTCAACATCAAAATTCCTCTTTTCTGGTCCCCTGTTCCACATCCCATAGCTCTGGCTATGGATACATTCAGTCAGGACAGGTCCAATCTTTTTCCTTATGCCTATCCTCCTACTCTTCATCTTCCTCATGTGTTTTCCCTCCTCCTACTGCAGACC
Organism: Limulus polyphemus; assembly: GCF_000517525.1. NCBI lineage: Eukaryota > Metazoa > Arthropoda > Merostomata > Xiphosura > Limulidae > Limulus > Limulus polyphemus. The sequence goes on from NW_013674827.1 coordinate 17,539, forward strand.
AGACAAAAAATACCCAATGTTGGGACTTGACCCACCAATATTTTTTTCCCCCATCCTACCGTTGCCCAGATGTCAAGTTCCAGGTAGCCTGATGTTGGGTGTATGCAGAGTCAGCACACATGAGCACTATCTAGGTCAGCAGAACAGAGGTTAATTTTTGCTTCTACTACCTGGTATAAAGGTGAAAATCATTGGGACCCCCTTCCTACTGTGGGCTGGATGAAAAATACCATATGCTACATGGTCTTGGAGTTGAGTTCACCTGTCACTTATGGTCTTAGATGCACCCTAGCCATATGCACCATATGGTTTGTCCATATTCCATACTGTAGAATTTGGATCATGATTGTTTCCATCCAAGTTAGGGACACATATCTTCCCCATTGGCAAAGAGTATACTCTGGAATAACAGGTGAGGTCTCCCACAGGTGTGCCCCTCTACTTTTTTATGCATTACACTTCTGCACCAGTCCCTCCACCATGTCATTGTGGGATTCTAGCTAGTATGAGAGAAGAAGTAAGGTATTGTATCAGAAGTTAACATTTTCCAACATTGAAAATGTATTGCTGATAAATACTTACCTCCTCTCACACTTCCCACCTGTCCTTTTCACTTGTAGTTCATCTTTTCTTGCCTAATCTCAAAGTGATGATTGAACAATCAGTATAGAGGAAATCAGCTGTGCTAGGAGGTGTGTTGCACTCCAGTTGGAGGAGGGTTGTTGCTTGCTCAGTTGCATGGCACAGCTCAGCAGTAGTATGTGAAAACATGTGAGATTGGGTAGGAGTCTTATCAGAAATACATTTTCAGTGTTGGAAAATGTTAACTTTATTCTGAACAGAATGTGATTGTTGTAAGAATTTCTTCATTTAATATTTTCTCAGTTACTTCTATATAGTAAATTAGTATTAATGGATAGAAGATATTAATCTAGGTTTGTGTGGCATTTATTTCAGTTTTCAAAGACCCTGCAACTTTTGAGTTCCTTCAAAAAGCAGGAAAAAGCAAAGTATGTGTTTATACAAGTATTCTTTCTGTTCATGTGTGGTAGCCACTTTGTTTCATTAGATTTAACAGTATAGGCTGTATAGCTTAAAAGTACTAAGATATAAATATCTGTTAATATATTTATTTCATCAGTCAAATAATTGATGGACATCTAGATAAATTTAAATGTAGATATTTCTATTTGAATTTCATAATAAAATATTACAGACATTGACTTTTTAAAACTTTTTCACCAATTTGTTGTTGGTATCTGTTAAAAGTGAACTATTGGATTAAGAATGAGGTACTCTTACTTTTAGGCTTTGCAAGAATCAGCTCTAGGAAGACTTTCTCTTTATGTCAAGTTTGACCCTTTATTAAGTGGTGATGTTTCTGGTTAGTACTTTTCACACTGTGGAAATGTAAAGAAATTATTTTTCCCTGTATAGTAATTTTTTATATTTTACTCTCAAGATGGGGACAGTGTGTTTTGCATTTTTGAATTATTATTTCAGTTCATTCATACTTTAAATTACAAGTAATGAAAATTAGCTGTCAGTATGTAACTTAATGCTTGTAAAGCTATATAAAAAATTTACAAAGAGAAATTTAAACCAGCTTTCCAGTGTCAGATAACAATACGAAGAATTAAATTGTGTCAGAATGCTACAAGTTCTTCTAATACCTATAGAATGATAGGTTTCTTTTTTGTGAGTGTAAAACACTTAAATGTACCATTTAGATTTTCGATATCTCACTACTATAAAGGCTTGGTTTGGTTTAATATTTCATTGGTGGTAGTGTCCAGGGTCACTGATGAGGAGTGGAATTCTCCAAAACTAGTCTGGCTCACATACACCCCACCCCCCCACAATGAAAGGATAGACCATTCCAAGCTTTTACTTGTTGTTAAACAAATTTTTAAACAACTCTATTCAATCAAAACAACTGTTATCTAGATGTAAGAGTTAAAGTATTTATTCTGAAGTTGTTTATCTACTAACTTTGAGTACATTTGATATGAATTCTCTTGTTTTCTCAAGTCCAAAAGCAGCAACAAAGCAGCCATCCTGAATCTCTGAAAGAAGGGTAAGGGTTCATTCACTCCTTTTCATGAAACTATCATGTAAAAATGTTAAACTGCTTGAAATGATATCATGATTCACATTAGGTGAAACCAATGTTTTTTGGAACACAAACTTAACTGTCACATGTAAGAGTTCTACAACCAGTTTTGTTGTTGTTTAGAAAATGATTAATGAAAGAAACTAGCACAAACAAGAATGATGATAAAACACAGTAGCATCTCAAATGTCAGATTAAACTTCTTTTTTTTCATAGTATTTCACGTATTAAATATAAGAATGAAATACAATTACTAGTAAGTTATGATAGCTAAATCATTTATTAAATTATAATAGTAATTGTACTTTTTTGATAAACAATTTAATTTTTCTCTTATTGTATTTGTTTAAAAAAATGCACTTCCCCTATTTTTCTATTGTCTTTTGGCCATGTGTACTGCTTGGCTGTTGTTTCAACAGCCTGGACAGGAAGCAAGTTAAAAGTTTCAAATTTTATCAAGCTATTAGTTTCTGTAACATAAAATTAAAAAATATTCACATAAGTGAAACTTCAGGATGCTACTTGTAACATATTCAAATATTTATATTAACAATACATGTTTCTATAATCAAAACATACACATCTGTGGTAAACGTTGCTGTGAATAACTCAATGTCTTCTACTTTTGGTGACTTTATCACATCATATCATCTTTGTTCATTGAGCATGTGCTATGTTTTCCAGAAAGAAAAAAAGCTACACAAGCTCTAGGAATGTTAACTTCTTAAGACAAATTAATTTAGTCTATATTAAATTGTAGTATTGTGCATGTGAGCTGCTGTAAAATGGTATTTAGAGCTCATTATGTTACATTTTTACTGTGCATCATTGAACCTCTCTTTGTTTATTATTTCATTGAAACATTTTCTCATTTGACTATATGAAAGGATAAAAGTTTATACAAAACTAAGACAATCTAAGAAAGCTCCTTAAAGAATCAACTTTCAAGACTTGCTAAAAGAAGCAGAAGAAGACCAACACTTCATAGATATTTGCAATATGTATCTTACTAGTGGTTTGTCAAGCCCTTAGATGTACATTACTGCTAGTAATGGTTAACTTAACTTCTAATAAAGGCTTCAGGTGTATATCACTGCTACTACTGGTTAGCTTGACTTCTAATAAAGGTTTCAGGTCTACATTACTGCTGGTACTGGTTAGCGTGACTTTAATAAAGGCTTCAGCTCTACATTACTGCTAGTACTAATTAGCTTGACTTCTTAATAAAGGCTTCAGATCTACATTACTGCTTGCACTAATTAGCTTGACTTTAATAAAGGCTTCAGGTCTACATTACTGCTAATACTGGTTAGCTTGACTTTAATAAAGGCTTCAGGTCTACATTACTGCTAGTACTGATTAGCTTCACTTCTAATAAAGGCTTCAGGTGTACATACTGCTACTGCTGGTTAGCTTGACTTCTAATAAAGGCTTCAGGTCTACATTACTGCTAGTACTGATTAGATTGATTTCTAATAAAGGCTTCAGGTTTACATTACTGCTAGTACTGGTTATTTTGACTTCTAATAAAGGCTTCAGGTTTACATACTGCTACTACTGATTAGCTTGACTTCTAATAAAGGCTTCAGGTGTACATTACTGCTAGTACTGATTAGATTGACTTCTAATAAAGGCTTCAGGTGTACATTACTGCTAGTACTGATTAGATTGACTTCTAATAAAGGCTTCAGGTCTAGATTACTGCTAGTACTGATTAGCTTGACTTCTAAGAAAGGCTTCAGTTGTACATACTGCTACTGCTGGTTAGCTTGACTTCTAATAAAAGCTGCAGGTGTACATTACTGCTAGTACTGATTAGCTTGACTTCTAATAAAGGCTTCAGGTCTACATTACTGCTAGTACTGATTAGCTTGACTTCTAATAAAGGCTTCAGGTGTACATACTGCTACTACTGGTTAGCTTGACTTCTAATAAAGGTTTCAGGTCTACATTACTGCTGGTACTGGTTAGCGTGACTTTAATAAAGGCTTCAGCTCTACATTACTGCTAGTACTAATTAGATTGACTTCTAATAAAAGCTTCAGGTCTACATTACTGCTAGTACTGATTAGCTTGACTTCTAATAAAGGCTTCAGGTCTACATTACTGCTAGTACTGATTAGCTTGACTTCTAATAAAGGCTTCAGGTCTACATTACTGCTACTACTGATTAGCTTGACTTTAATAAAGGCTTCAGGTCTACATTACTGCTACTACTGGTTAGCTTCACTTCTAATAAAGGCTTCAAGTATACATTGCTGATTAGCTTGACTTCTAATCAAGGCTTTAGGTGTACATACTGCTAGCACTTGTGAGCTTTACTTCTGATCAAGGATTAAGGTGTACATTACTGCTAATACTGGTGAAAATTACTTTTAATCAAGTCTTAAGGTGGTCATGAGCATTCTCTTATTTTTCATATTATTTTTTTGTGCTGTTGCTGCAGAAACATGAGATGGACTGTTCAAAATACACAGATTTGTCTTTAAGAAGACAAATATTTCACTTTGAATATAATTATACTTAAGGTACTTAAAAATGTATAGTAGTAATTTGTTGACTCCTACTTATTGTTGTGCAGTGTATACAATCTGAAAATGTGTTCTGTCTGCATTCCTGCACTTGTGCATATGTAAACCAAGTTTGAAACTATCTGTTAACAATAGATGAAAACTGGTTAATGGTGATAGAACTCTGTTAAAATTTTGGTTTTGTTTAAGAACAGATTTGAAATGTACATTAAAAGGATTAAAATGCTATATTAGCTTAACCTTTGAAGTCATTTTCTTGAAGTGATGTTTAGATTAAAATTGAGTATATTTGATTGAATGATAATAATCAGATATAAAATTACTGACAGCTAAAATAACACTATTCACTACAACATTATATTTGGTGGTCTTAGTTAGATAATTTTAATGTAAAGCTGATTTCCATAAATAGAATTATAGTACGCTTTATTATGCATCTCAACCAGTTTCAAACACCAGCTCAACTCGATTGACTTATACATGTGTGTGAATTTCTAAAAAATATAAAGCCTGGTATAACCTGGTGGCTAGACTCTTTTTTTTTGTCACAAATTAGAATCCCATCACCAAACATACTCACCCATTCAGCCATGGAGGTGTTATAATGTTGATAAAAAGTAGCCCAAGAGTTGGCTGTGGGTGGTGTTAACTAGGTGCTGTCCCTCCCCTTTGTCTTCTAAATTAGGTACAGCTAGTGCAAATAGCCATAGAATAGCTTTGTCTGAAATTCAACACATAAACAAACAATTCTAAACATATAACGTGCTGGACACAAGTTGTGTCATAGCTGAATACTAAATGATTTTATCCACATATTAGTAAGGAGAGAGAAATAGGAAAAGTAGTTTTGTTTCAGGTGGACTTGGAACAATGGTTCTCACTTCAGTAAATTTTGGAAAATTCCTGTTAGTCATGAACAAAAGACACTTACTTTAAAGTATTTCCATTCAGTTATGGCATGGGTATGATTATACTATATTGTTAAAGATGTTTTTATATTTAACACTGTGTTACAGGCTAGGAGAAAAATCTCTACTGATTACCACAAATGACAGTAATACAGACCAAGGCTCAATCGTGACAGAATGTGATGGCAAACAGGGGTTGTCCTATGACCTCAACAAGCTCATAGACTTCAGTTCCTCTCCCAAGATAAAGGTAAGCTGATCAGATAAGTAGTTCATTTTGCATTATGCGTAAAAAGATTGGGAGGTCAAAAACAGATAAAGCATCAGGATCAAACAATGTTTTTCCTAGGGTTTTAAGGCAGTTAGAAATCAAACATATGAACCTCTCTTTTTCATTTTGGGTCAGTCAATAAATAGTTTGTGTGTTTGAAGTTAAGCACAAAGCTACGCAATGGGTTATCTGTGCTCTGTCCACCATGGATGTCAAAACCCAGGAAGGATATTTTCTGTGATATGTAGTGATTAGGTCTTATATCACAGAAAATATCCTGTTACTTCACCTACATGCTATACAACTTTTCACCCACAAAAAAAGACTGACTAACTTACTAACTGACTACTTAAAAAATATAACACTATAAATGTTTCAACCCAACCATCACAGATAGGACTTGTATCAAACTTCAAAGCAGTAAAAAATGTTATGTTAACTCTAACCTTTCACCTATCAACAGGATAAAACATAAATTTATTTCATTTCCTCTTATACCAGAAATTGCTAATGAAATTACTAGCCTATTTAATAACTTAAACACTGATGTATAAACTGTATTCAAACCTTCCCATAAAATCAACACCTTACTACCTAACCCATTAGAATTCCTACTAAAGGAATAAAAAACAAGACATATATAGTATCCCATGTGAATGTGGAAAGAAATGCACTGAACAAACTTCACGTTCCTTAGAAATGAGATGCAGAGAACACAAAGGTCACATGCTTAGAGGTGGATTCCAGATATCTGCTTTAACATATCATCAGTATGAAACAGATCACAAAATACTCTGGGATGAAATTCTTCTCATACACCAAATGAAAACTTAAAAAAAAAGCGACTGGTTAGAAATTATAGAAAGAATCAAAGCAAACGATCTCTCACTAAACTGTGATAATGGCCCTAGCAATATCAGCCATAGTTGTCAATGCCTATTCACCATTCATACACTTGACCAGACTTGACCTTTACTTATATCCTGTCACCTGCTGACATCATTACTGTTACATTTAATCCTTGTGTCTTTTGTCTTTATAACAATATATAAACCTTGTATTGCTTAGTATTGATCGTACCTGAAGAAAACAGACCAATGTTCTGTCGAAACATGTAGTATGTTCCACCATCAATAAAATTCTTCCTTATACTTATAAATTGTTGTTTTTCCAACCTGTTATTATATTAGCATATTGTTTTTTTTTACTCAAGTAACTCTGATGTTTATGTTTGCTGTTGAACTAAGCAGCTTAGGTAGCAACTTTGATGTTTATATTTGTTGTTGAACTAATCGGTTTAGGTAGCAACTTGATGTTTATATTTGTTGTTGAACTAATCAGCATAGGCAACAACTTTGATGTTTAAATTTTTTGTTGAACTAATCGGTTTAGGTAGCAACTTTGATGTTTATATTTGTTGTTGAACTAATCAGCATAGGTAACAACTTTGATGTTTATATTTGTTGTTGAACTAATCGGTTTAGGTAGCAACTTTGATGTTTATATTTGTTGTTGAACTAATCGGTTTAGGTAGCAACTTTGATGTTTGAACTAATCAGTTTAGGTAGCAACTTTGATGTTTATATTTGTTGTTGAACTAATCGGTTTAGGTAGCAACTTTGATGTTTTTATTTGTTGTTGAACTAATCGGTTTAGGTAGCAACTTTGATGTTTTTATTTGTTGTTGAACTAACTTTGATGTTTATATTTGTTGTTGAACTAATCAGTTTAGGTAGCAACTTTGATGTTTACATTTGTTGTTGAACTAATCGGTTTAGGTAGCAACTTTGATGTTTATATTTGTTGTTGAACTAATCGGTTTAGGTAGCAACTTTGATGTTTACATTTGTTGAACTAATCAGCATAGGTAACAACTTTGATGTTTATATTTGTTGTTGAACTAATCAGTTTAGGTAGCAACTTTGATGTTTATATTTGTTGTTGAACTAATCGGTTTAGGTAGCAACTTTGATGTTTATATTTGTTGTTGAACTAATCGGTTTAGGTAGCAACTTTGATGTTTATATTTGTCGTTGAACT
>NW_013674828.1:0-22815 GCF_000517525.1 Limulus polyphemus
TACACCACAATAATACACTCTGAAATACTTACACCATAATAATACTCTCTGTAATATTTTCACCATAACATTACTGTCTGGACTCCTTACACCACAATAATACACTCTGAAATACTTACACCATAATAATACTCTCTGTAATATTTTCACCAAAATATTAATTTCTGGAATCCTTACACCATATTAATACTCTCTGTCATTCATACACCAAAATAATACTGTTTGGAATACTTACACTATAATAATACTCTCTGGAATACTTACACCAAAATAATACTCTCTGTAATACTTTCACCAAATAATACTCTCTTTAATACGTACACCATAACAATACTCTCTTTAATATTTTCAACAAAATAATACTGTCTGGAAAACTTACACCATAATAATACTGTCTGGAAAACTTACACCATAATAATGCTGTCTGGAATACTTACACCATAATTATGCTTTCTGTAATACTTACACCAAAATGACACTGTCTGTAATACTTACACCATAATAAAACTCTATGTAATATTTTCACCATAACAATACTGTCTGGAATCCTTACACCACAATAATACTGTCTGTAATACTTACACCACAATAATACTGTCTGTAATACTTACACCAAAATAATACTATCTGTAATATATTCAACAAAATAATACTGTCTGGAAAGCTTACACCATTATAATACTATCTGGAATATTTACACCATAATAATACTCTCTGTCATTCTTACACCAAAATCATATTCTCTGGAATACTTACACCATAATAATACTGTCTGGAATACTTACACCATAATAATACTTTCTGTAATACTTACACCAGAATAGTCCTCTCTGTAATACTTACATCAAAATAATACTCTCTGTAATATTTTCACCATAACAATACTGTCTGGAATCCTTACACCACAATAATACTGTCTGTAATACTTGCACCATAAAAATACTCTCTTTCATTCTTACACCATAATAATATTCTCTGAAATTATTATACTATAGTATTTTTTTCTATTATTCTCACATCATAATAATATTTCTCTTCTTTGTTAACTTCGTCAGTATTTTTACATCATCACAACACCTCTCAGGTATTCTTATGTTGTGATAATATTTCTCAGCTATATTTGCACCGTGACAATACATATAACATTCTTGCATCAGAATTGTACAGTTAGCTATGCATTGCAGAAAAACAACAACAACAACAATGTTTATTTCAAGGAAATTCTATTAAAGTGTTTCAATCTTTTTAATTGTGGTAATAATTACAGTTACTTTCTATAATATATATATATATAAATACAGTATTATTGGAAGTGATTATGGAGATAGTTAGCAAACTTGGTATAAAATGTAAATAATATACATCTATTGCATGGAAATGGTTTACCCCAGATTACGTGTTAATAGTATGCATTTGGATTTGCTACCATTCAGCCAATCATACAGTGCCCCAGCAACATAATGACTACAGTCATACACTTTCAATCAGTAACGCGATAGATGCACTCATGGCTCCCAGAAATTAAATATCAAACCTGTAAAAGTAGAATAGTTGACTGGTTAAGAATATTCCATGCAACTTACTGAGGTTCAATTTCATGTTTCAGGAGGATCTCCATGGAAACTCTGAAAGGAGTGCGTGAAACTTGTACTGTTGATAGTCGAAGTTGAACTTATCGAACATGATGTTAAAGTATCTACGTGTATGATTTTTGAACAATGACCTTGCCAATGACCTAACTCTAATGAAATGTACAAATATTACCTCCAGAACTGTGTAGTACCAGAACGTTATAAGTCTTTCAATCCTTTTAGTTAAACAGTAAAATCTTCAAACTTATGTTGTTTTCCATAAATCTCCTTTTGGAAACAATAGAGTTTCTAGTTTCAGCTTTCTCTAAGTGGCAAATAGATTCCTAGGTAGAAGCCAAGGCTTACCTGTATAATTCTCTTACAGAAGTAACAAAACAATTAACTAGCAAGCTAATAGGTAGAAGCCAAGGCTTACCTGTATAATTCTCTTACAGAAGTAACAAAACAATTAACTAGCAAGCTAATAGGTAGAAGCCAAGGCTTACCTGTATAATTCTCTTACAGAAGTAACAAAACAATTAACTAGCAAGCTAATAGAGTAAAAGCCAAGGCTTACTTGTATAATTCTTTTCCAGAAGTAAAAAAACAATTAATTAGCAAGCTAAGATATTTTTGGGGGCCAGTATTTATTGATGTACTCACCCTTGATCTGCGCTGCCTGTTGCCTCGCTGAAATAACAATAATGAATCATTGTTTTTCATATGCTACATATTTGAGGGTTTATCAACGTATGTAAAGTGGTATCTGAGTTAGAGTTCTCAACTTTTGTGCGACTTTCATCTTCTTTTCATCTTGATGAGAGAGCCTTCGTAGTTGTCACATGATATTTACAATGTAATTTTCTTTTCTCTTTAATTAAATGAAAGCTAGAGCCACTAAAGCTTTCCATGTGGATTTCTGCACACCAGGTGGCTATAATTTCTTTACTTTCGTTTTAAGAGATTTCTTAGGTTTTTCGATTATTATAACAAGTATTTAGTTTACTTTCATTAGCGTAAGGCTTTCTCTCATGATTATTTTGCTTACGTTCACCATACGTTAATGGTATAGAATTTGCTTCACGAAAGTGAAGAGTTTTTAATGTATATTGTAGTGAAGGTATTTTTTAATGTGAAGCCAGTGTTAATAATATTCAAGCTAGAAAATGGGTTAAACAATATTATAGTCTTTATTAGACTTTGCTTAATTGAGATTCCAGTTTAATTTGGGGTCATTTTCATTTTTATTTCTCTTTGTTCTAGTATAATCTACAACAGGGAAGAACAAGCATTAGAAGGAGCCTTATTCCGTTTTAAAGCGTTCATTATAACGCTTGTTAGTCTTACACATTTCACTCTAAGGTACACACTTGTCTATCGCTGATTGTATTGCTAAGTGTTTTGTAATGCATTGCTCATTATTTATTGTATTGTAATGAGGATTTGGTAAGTAAAGATTGTTGTGCGTGTGTGAGGCTTGTTTCTTGTCTCTTTCTTCACGACCTGTATGTTGCAGTTTGTGAGGGAATAAATTCCAAAAACAGACATCCGAGAATATACTGTTATTAGTGAGCCTAAATTCTCTACTTTACTAGTAACGTGTGAGTTCCTACAAAATAGAAAGGCAATGTGAAATTTTGATGCCGTGACCAAAGGATCTTGTAGTTATGTATGTAAAGTATTAATGAGAGAAGTGAAAAAGATCACACACAAGATAGAACCCATTGAGTACACTGGTCTGTGCATGCAAAAATGATGGCATTCTCCTCTTACAGACAGGTTTATGACCTGATGGAAGAGGAGCAGCTGCAAGCTGAGGAACATGGCAATTGAGTATGGTATACCATCTATTTATAACTACTTACTCAGGAGACTGAGGAACAAGGGTTATATGAAGCATCCTGAAGGTCTTATGAAGGTTTCCGCTGACGGTAAGTCTCGACAGTAGAGTCCATGGAAGGATCACAGGGAAAGAAGCAGATGAACCAGGGCTTTCGAGACCCGCTGGAATGGTTGAGGGTTTATCAACGTAAAAGTTGCATCAAAAGGTGGATTGCAGAAGTCATATTGACTTAGTTACTGCCAATGTCAGCCAGAGAGGCAGATCCCATAAATGGTCACTCCCTCTCTTGGGAGTGAAACAAAACACATTTATGGTGGGCTAGCAGCTTAGAAAGCCAATCCAAGAGAACATATTGATAGCCAAACCAAGGAAAGTAACAGGGCATTTGTAATGAATGCAGATTACAAACAGGATCTGTTTAATGAGACCTCATTCCTTCGGGCAAAAGCTCGGTGATCTGTGGAGGTTACAGAAGCTACTCTATGATGGAAGGCATCCCACCCACAATGAGGGCAAACACGACGTCGTAAAGGTCATGGTCCCTCTCTGAGGAGAAAGATGACTGGTAACTGAGTCCCAAGACAGAAGTTGGAGGCTGTTGGTTGTTATCAGAGGATTTTGGAGCTTTAGAAAATGAGCTTGAAAGCCCTTTCACAGACGGTGATGATTAGTGGACCAGGCTGGAACCACTCCCAGAAGAGAAGTACCCAGTCACCACAAGTGATAGGGGAGGCAACACAGTTTGACAATGTCCACCTCAGTTATTTGTATCACCATCTGCAGATGAAACAAGTACCTTGTCCTTATAAAGATGAATGGTGGTGCTGATAAAAGAGGTGGATTGCAAGGCAAATGAAGGTCATAAGGTGTGCAGGAAATACTGACAGGATATGACTCATTGACTATGGGTCTTCCAGAACCTTTTGATTTCAATAACTTTCCTGTTGCATAAACTGTCTTGTCTGAGATCAAACATATGTTCAAGATGAAAAAAAAATACTTATTCAAACCACACGACTCTATGGTGGAGAAGAAGTCAATGAAGGGCTGGGGTACTGTCTGGAATTAGCAATTACATACCTAAAACCAAATCTGCTGGGCTCTGAGTTTGTATTGACCAAGTAATCGATCAGGTAGTCAGCTGGGATGCCAATGCTAATCTCCGAATCACTGGGTTGAAATAGTGAACCAAGTAGTATACTGGTTTGGTTGAGAAATTGACAACCGAGATTGAACCCTCTTGCTTTCCAAGCACCCTTGTGATTTTTCCAAACGAAAATCAACATCCTTATAAGAGTGATGGTATGGATTTTCTATTGCATGGCTACAATAAGACAGCCACAGAGAGGACCTTGCTGGTCTTACAAAGATGATTTGATTCTCTGACTTATGAGATCTAGCATTCAATGGAAGTGTACAAGTACATCCAACATGTGGATATGCTGCGACCATATGTTATAGTAGAAACTCTAGTACTATGGCTGGTTCAAGCATCAGCTAACAAGGATGGTCAATTTTCCTATATACACGTTTCATTTACTTTTCCCGTTTTTTAATGCACAATATATATATATATATATACATTATAAAATCCCCCTACTTAAACTATTTTTCCAATGGGACAATGGGAAGTTTTGGTCTAAACGCTAAAATCCAAATTTCGGTTCCCACGGTGGACACAGCAGATAGCCATATATGGCTTTGCTCACAAAAACACCAACTGATAATTTAGAATTAAAAAACGTGATGTAACATTACCTAAAAGTTAGATGCTTTAGAAGCTCTCATCATATAACAAATAAAATATCATATATATTAGAGCTATTTTTCTTAAAGTTAAAGATGTTCCTCGAGCTTCTACTGCTGTATTAAGCTGTTCCTCGAGCTTCTACTGTTGTATTAAGCTGTTCCTCGAGCTTCTACTGTTGTATTAAGCTGTCCCCGAACTTCACGTTCTAATAAAGAATCATTGACGTTACCTCCATTATTTTTCATGCCATCAAAAGAAGAAATATGTATTAATATGGCTCTTGATTGATGACAGTCTCTAAATTTCATATCCATTGCACGAGAGAGCGAGCCAGCACCGACGTGACGTGTGACCTAAGTTTCTAAATGAAGCTCATTCGAATTCGTTATCCTAAAGTCCTAAACCCTTGATTTCAAAGGAATGTGGTAATCGCAATTTAATGAAAACGAATACGACAACTCCGAACGTTTTTTTCGTAATAGGAGGGGGTTTGAGAGTATGTAATGAAATCAGTAGGGTAAGATGAAAAAGTTGGATAGGTTCCCATATTTACTTTATATTGATTTACATAATGCTTCAGATAGCAGTTTAGTTTCAGGCAATTAAATAAACTAACTTTGGTTATATTTGGTTATATAATATATGATGAAAAAAAATCTGAGTTAATGATAGTAAGTTTAAAAACTAAAACCTAAAAGTAACGTGTTCATTTCTGACTTTTCACTTCATACACTACCTCACATTGCTTGTGTTTTAAATTTTCGTTTCCAATATAGTTAAAAAAGAACTTGAATTATAGTTTTAAAGCTAATTCGTATATGCATCACGAAAGCTTTACAGTGTAGTCAACCACCAGGGAGTTAAGTTTCTGTTAAGTATGAATGGGTTTCTCTCTTTCTACAGAGAGCTTTTGCATTCCTATTCAAAATATATTCTTTATTTAATATTCCGTAAATTGGAAACACTCACAGCTCTCAGTTAATGAAACTGAAAGCTCTTAACAATTTACATATCCGACTGATATGTAGTTATATATATGAAAATAAAAGACTTTTGCAACTTAAATGTCCCACTGATATGTACATAGTGATATATATCATCCTTAAATTCTTAAGATGGAGAAAAAATATACTGGACATTCTTGCAAAGCTTCGAATAGGCTAAAATAGAACTAATACAAAAACTTATATAAGTTAAATTATAGATGATTTGTGTTCTTTTATTTTTGGATTACATATTTTGATTCAAGAATTAATATAAAAATGGAGTTTCTGTTATAACCGTGTACTTATCGTAGATTTTATCATGCTATTTTTTACACGCGATTTTAATTAAGTTAACTTATGCTTTGAATGCCTGAGTTATTAGAAACACTCTACATTCATAATACAGAACAGTGATGAAATCTGGTACACGTTACGGTGTTAGAACGAAATAATTGTTAATATGTCATAATTCGGTAATCTTTGATCACAAGTAATGACTATCTTCTATGTTGTTCAATGATTGGCTGTTTATAATCTTTGATCACAAGTGATGACTATCTTCTATGTTGTTCAATGATTGTCTGGTTATAATCAATGATTGTCTGGTTATAATCTTTGATCACAAGTAATGACTATCTTCTATGTTGTTCAATGATTGGCTGTTTATAATCTTTGATCACAAGTAATGACTATCTTCTACGTTGTTCAATGATTGGTTGTTTATAATCTTTGATCACAAGTAATGACTATCTTCTATGTTGTTCAATGATTGTCTGGTTATAATCTTTGATCACAAGTAATGACTATCTTCTATGTTGTTCAATGATTGGCTGTTTATAATCCTATGTTGTTCAATGATTGGCTGTTTATAATCTTTGATCACAAGTGATGACTATCTTCTATGTTGTTCAATGATTGGTTGTTTATAATCTTTGATCACAAGTAATGACTATCTTCTATGTTGTTCAATGATTGGCTGTTTATAATCTTTGATCACAAGTAATGACTATCTTCTATGTTGTTAATGATTAGCTGTTTATAATTTTTGATCACAAATAATGATTATCTTCTATGTTGTTCAATGATTGGTTGTTTATAATCTTTGGTCACAAGTAATGACTATCTTCTATGTTGTTCAATGATTGGCTGTTTATCGAATTTCACCTACAAGAATTACACTACGATTTTATCAACTAAACGATTTCTAAATGTATGTGCTGATAAAAAACCTCTTTCCTGAAAAAGAAGTTAGATTTTTAGACCACTTTGTCCAATTAAACATTCTGCTGGTGATATAATAGGAATATATGTTTATTTGTTTGTTGGGTTAAACCCAAAGCTACAAGAGGGCTATCTGCGCTAACCGTCACTAATTTAGCAGTGATAGACTAAATGGAAGGCAGCTAGTCAACACCACCCACAGCTAACACTTGGGCTACTATTTTCGGACCGAATAATGGGATATAACCGTCACTCTGATAACGCACCCACGACGCTAAAATGCTAATCACGGGTAATCAGCTACATTGCCCAGGCGTGTCCAAAATTAGACTTTTGGATAACTTTTCCTTAGAAACATGGGTGAGATTTTGTGTTTATTTGTCTATTTCAGGGACAAAGCCGCATTAGGCTATCTGCTCTCTTGTAACCGGCGGGAAAGGAACCCCGAATTTTATCGTTGTGAGTCCATAAACTGAAACCTGGAAAACACCTAGATCAAAGCATTATAGACACAGTTCTTAGGAAGTTAAGTTATGTTAAGTTAAGTTAAGTTATGCTGATCTTAAAAATTCCTTTCCTTGCACATCGAATAACTTTCCATTCCCCCGTTTTCTACTTTCCACCCCCTCTTTCCTATCGAATCTTGTTCTTTCCTTGTGATGCCCCCATTTTCTACTTTCCACCTCTCTTTCCTATCGAATCTTGTTCTTTCCTTGTGATGCCCACCATTTTCTACTTTCCACCCCTTATTCCTATCGAATCTTGTTCTTTCCTTGTGATGCCCACCATTTTCTACTTTCCACCCCTTATTCCTATCGAATCTTGTTCTTTCCTTGTGATGCCCATTATAGAACCTCCCCCACCAGTAGCACAGCGAAATGTCTGCGATGTAAACCGCTAGAAACCGGTTTTCGATACCCGTGATGGGCAGAGCACAGACAGCCCTTTGTGCAGCTTTGTGCTTAACCACCAACAAAGCAACAATTATAGTACTGTTGGTCACTGACACTGAGAACAGTAGCTTTATATATTTTTTTCAAGTTTAACAAAAACTCCCCCACATCCTCCACCATCTCCAGTTACTTTTATAGATGCCTCAAAGAGGGTTAGTACACGATAATATAACTGGAGCACGTATATCACGTTTAGTCCAACTAGTTTCTTTACAGGAGTACGAACACAGTTTCAAACATGACTCCCCCGGATACGCAGATAAGCAAATTTCTAAACTATATACTATATTCGAATTCAGTGACCTTAAACACCTACTACAACACCCCTTAGTTATTTTCCGGGTGTGTTTTACCCCTCTTTAATACTCCCTTAGAAAGGAGATTATGGCATATGAATAAGGACAGCCCAAGTTCGCCTACCAACTGTTCTAAAGAATCAAACATACTAGTCTGAACCAACCCACTTCCAGCAGTTCTGAATACACGGAGAGGAGCAAATGACTCACGTGTTTTGCTCTAAATTTTAACTGTACTGTTAATGTAGACCGCATTCATCTAAGATTAACGATTTTGAAGTCTGGCGATTCCATTTCACAGATTTTGCAATGCCATTTGGTTTAAGACAGTTGAATCCTGACTGGCAAGGAAATGAATTAACTGAGACATAATCTGTCAATGGTTTTTGTCCTTCATTTATCACCAGTGATTGGTGAACACGGTTGTTGTTGTTTTTAAGTTGATAGCTACTGGTAATGGAGCTTTATCGCTTTATCCTTTCGTTAACTTTCAGACTGATAGACACTCCTTCGTCAGGGTTAGAAGGTATAATAAAATGAGATATAACTGAAATTTGAATTAGAGCGAGCGCCAATATTACAGAGCGACTTTCTTTGAAAATACGATTAAGTAAGGAGGTATCGTTTGGAAAACATATAAAGGTCTTATGTTGGCGGAACATGTAAATAAAGAAATCTGGATATAACTACAGATCAATATATATATATGTATATAATGTATGGATAAATCGTTATATAAATACGCATATATATATATTTGTTTCTGAGAGGTCTTACTCAGCTCAGCTGGAAAAATATTTCTGTAAAATGCGGCATCGCAACCACTTTCTAGAGTGTTTTTGAAACAGTATGATGTTATTAAAAATAGTTTATTTAAGGATTTTAGTATTTCTCAACAGATTTGCTGACAGCTGATGTTATGAGAATAATTTGAACTTGGAATAGATTTGAATTTGATCAACAATACAGCCTTCAAATAAATACTACAATTGTGGACTTGGTCGTATGCAAACTTATATGTCGGTTCCAATAAGGAAACTGTCATTCAAGTACCAGCACTATATTCCAACTAACAGCATATATTCCAACTAACAGCATTGTATTCCCATGGTTCCAATAAGGAAACTGTCATTCAACTACAAGCACTATATTCCAACTAACAGCACTGTATTCCCATGGTTCCAATAAGGAAACTATCATTCAACTAACAGCATTATATTCCAACTAACAGCACTATCTTCCAACTAACAGCACTATATTCCAACTAACAGCACTATATTCCAACTAACAGCACTATATTCCAACTAACAGCACTGTATTCCAACTAACAGCACTGTATTCCAACTAACAGCACTATATTCCAACTAACAGCAATATATTCCAACTAACAGCACTATATTCCAACTAACATCACTGTATTCTCATGGTTCCAATAAGGAAACTGTCATTCAACAAACAGTACTATATTACAACTAACAGCACTATATTCCATATAACAGCACTATATTCCCATGCTTGGCTACGTTTCGTTGACGATACTTTCCTTACCTGGGGATGTGACGTCAATTCAACGGTCAGCTTCCCATTGGTTTTAAATAATCTTAACCTCTCCATAAAACTCATCTAAAAATTTTCCACGTCAAAATTTCATTTCCTAGATGTCACCACCATAAAGAATTTAGCCGGAACTTGACGTTTACGTGAATCTCTTGTACTTTCTTACAAACGGTGGCGTTATTCACAGTGTACCAAACATTTGATATACAGTTTTCAAATGAGATACGAAGTGTTAAAAACACCAAGGCTATATCGAGAGAAATAGTTGAAAGAGGGCTTGAAACTAATCAAATGGTATGAGTATATTCCTAGAGAACATGAATGTGTACGAAAAAAACAGAAATTATACAGTGACGACATATGACCTCCGCCTCCTCTTCACTGTCTGAGCTTAAAAACGATCACTACCCTCCCTCTAATAAAATTCAAAATCATGAAAAAATACAATATTATGTATTCATGATGTTCGAACGACTGACAAGTTAAGGACACCTACGTTAAACATGTTCCATGTTTATGGTACTCATGTCATTCAGTGTTCTAGCTGTGGTTTACAGTATGTTGGATAAGCAGTACGAACATTAAATTTACGAATACAGTATATTGGATAAACAGTACGAACATTAAGTTTACGAATACAGTATATTGGATAAACAGTACGAACATTAAGTTTACGAATACAGTATGTTGGATAAACAGCACGAACATTAAGTTTACGAATCAGTATGGTGGATAAACAGTACGAACATTAAGTTTACGAATCAGTATGTTAGGTAAACATCACGAACATTAAGTTTACGAATACAGTATGTTGGATAAACAGCACGAACATTAAGTTTACGAATCAGTATGTTGGATAAACAGCACGAACATTAAGTTTACGAATACAGTATGTTGGATAAACAGCACGAACATTAAGTTTACGAATCAGTATGTTGGATAAACAGTACGAACATTAAGTTTACGAATACAGTATGTTGGATAAACAGTACGAACATTAAGTTTACGAATCAGTAAAGAAAGAAACAAACTCCCTGTATCTGATCCCTTTCATCAACCCAATCCAAACATCTCAGAACAGAGAAATAACGTGTTTAGACGGATCTACCACAAGGAGCAGGTGAACAACTTGATGAGGACATTAATGTTCTAACTGATACGACAGAATTATCATCTTTAATTAAAATAACATTATGTTGTTTTATAATTAGACTCCTAACGGTAGCCAAATATTAAAGAATGTTTTTTGTTGTTGTTTGTTTTCAATTTCTTATAAATAAAATTTCCAAACATCTAATTTTATGTGACAAAATATGTATATTTATAACTGAATGCTATCTGTATCTCTTACCTACACATGCTCATGTATTGATTGATTTACAATTTCTATGTTTCTACATATGTGCGTTTAGTTTTCGTACTTTTAACATAATAAATGCAAGGTATATAGTTACTATTACATTCTATAGAGGTCGCAAATGGACCTAAAACATGTAATAGTAACTATATACCTTGCATTTATTACGTAATTCTATATTTATCTGTTTGTAATTCACTCAAAAACATGAAATCCTTATGATTCGTACTTCTCAAAATACTCAATTATTTATAGTGTTTGGTTTCAGTTTCCTTTGGTATACTTTGATTATAAAACAGTGAATAAATATTAATATAGCATAAACAGGTAGACGTGTTAAAATATCGTTATGGGTTTCAATACCTACTAACTTTTCCATATTCCATAACAACTGGTGAGAAATACATAGGAATATGACGACGAGTCTCTTACTTATATCACATAATCGAGGTTCGTCAAACAGAATTATTCTTAATTTATGTTCTTCGAATTTATCGATTTAAAAAATAATCTTCTATTTTAACATTAGCAATTTTCAACTTGGCGTGAAGAACATTTAGTCAGAACTATTATTTGAGTAAAAAATTCAAAGAAGTTACACTGTTTTTATATAGTTGCCTGCGATTGGATAGGAGACATAAGACTACGATCTCATCGTTCCTGGGGAACACATTGACTGTTGAGTAGCACTGAGGATATACATCTTTTCAGAGAATTGCTTAGTTTCTTCAAGGCCTGGCTTTTGTGAATGGAATACATATACATAAAGAAGATAGATGCCCGTACAAACGGAATATTTGAATAAAGCAAGTATATAGTATCAATGATAAATCCCTATTTGGGGAGTCGTTAAAATACACGACATACGAGTCGAAACTATAAAAAAAACATACAAAAAGTTTGTTTCAGTGGGAATTGGTAAAATATTAAGTGCTAATAAAAAATTTTCTATGATCATTTTCAACGTGTGAATATGAATACAAATCTTTTAAAGGAAATTCCAAACTTTTATGAGATAATATCAATAGTTTTTATTATTTTAGTTTCAATACAGTAATTATCCTGGGACTTCTAAGGTCAAAATGTCTCGAAAAGATTGTTATTTGTTTCCGAAAAATAGTAAAAGTAACTTGGAAATTTCGTAGCACATTATAAATGCGTTGTGTTTATATCACACGTTAGATATAACTAATATCATATTTTAATCACATTATTACATGCTTTGGCTTACAGTGCTTGAATGGTATCACTACGCCCCCTGCTGGTGAAATATTTGAGGCAGCGGAAGTAACACCTCAACTATCGATATGCTAAGACAGCTATAATTAACTGTAAAACAGACCCTAATTGTACAGCGGTGAGACAGCGGTAAGTCTACGGACTTACAAGCTAAAATCGGAGTTTCGAGTCCCGCGGTAGATACAAAACAGATGGCTCATTGTCGCTTTGCTCTAAAACCAAGAAACTAACAAACAAATTAGATTTTAATTACATACACTCAGAATAGAGTTTTTTGTTTTAAAATTGTGTAAAACATGTTTGTTTATTACTTCTGAAAATATATATCATACTTGTGGTTTACATATAATCAGAAAATGTGTATGAACTTGGATATCGGTATAAGCAAGTGAAACTTTTACTACAGTCCGGACATACACTGCTGCCTAAAATATTTATTATATCTACTTTATGATTATTATCTTATTATATTGATTATTTTACAGTCTACTAATTTCAATTTTATCGTAATGATCACCCCTCCAGTGGCTCAGCGGTAAGTCTGAGGGTTTACAACGCTAAAAACCGGGTTTGAATACTCGTTGTCGGCACAGCACAGATAGCCCATGGTGTATATTTGTGCTTAATAACAAACAAGCAAAATCATAATGATTACTTTGCCTTATTAAATTGTTATATGGATTTATGACTAACATAAGTCTCCTGGGATGGCCGGACTTCGTAAGCTATTATTGGGTTTACGGCCGAAAACATCGTTAACAGCGCGTGATTACACAACTGATTAAACATTGCATTCTAATCATTATAAGTGATGCAGTTTCAATATTATAATTAATAATCTGCACTCATTACTATAATTATAGTTCTAATCTATGAAAGTAATGTATTTTGATCAGAAATTAATAATAATTGCGTTCAATTATGTTTTAAACACCAGCACTGACAGATCTTGGTGTAGTGTAAAGTTTCTTAAGTAACTAGCTTAAGATAAACGTATCCTGCATTAGCCTTATACAGAAGGTTAATATCAGTCTGTGAGGACAACTTGTACGTTCTAATGCAGTGACTTGTCGCCGCAGACGCGTGCCGTGGCGTTATGGACGAATTCCGAAATCTACTTCTAGACAAATCGAAACTTCTTCGGTTGGTGTAACCACATCTGCTCCTCATTCTAGACTTAGATTAATTGCTCGTGTCAAGTTTCGAATGTATTATAAATCTGTTATCAAGCGTATCTACACCGCTGGATACTGCCGCAACTAAAACATACAATAATATATTATCTTAGGTTTTCTTATGGAAAGCGATACGTTAATCAGCTTAATGGGGTTTCCTTTTTTCACACTAATGAATATAAATGTCTTTTGAAGTACCAAGTATGTTAACGCTGTAACTAACAACAAAAACCACAAACTATGGTTGCTAGGATCAACACTACATATCTCCTGCAGGGATTAAATATTATAATATGTCTTAATAAGAACAATTGAAGAACACATCAAGGAAACAATGCTCGAAACACAAGTACAAGAAACACAATATAGAACATGCTACTAAGGAAATGAATTTAATAACACGCATACAGAGAACACAGTTTAGAACATACAACTAAGGAAATAAAGTTAATGACACACATACAGAGAATACAGTTTAGAACATGCAACTAAGGAAATAAAGTTAATGACACGCATACAGAGAACACAGTTTTAGAACATGCAACTAAGGAAATAAAGTTAATGACACGCATACAAAGAAAACAGTTTAGAACATGCAGTAAGGAAATAAAGTTAATGACACGCATACAAAGAACACGGTTTAGAACATGCTACTAAGGAAATAAAGTTAATGACACGCATATAGAGAACACGTTTTAGAACATGTAACTAAGGAAATAAAGCTAAAACATATATGCAGAAAATAAAGCTTGGAGACGACTTGAATGGGTAATTAAAGAGGCTGTATCGCAAGTAATATATATACAACGTATATTTGCTATTTGTAATAAAGTTTCTTTTGTTACCCATTCAAGCCGTCTACAAACTTTATTTTCTAACATCTGAGTTCCTCGTCATCAAATATATGCAGAGAGCAGAGTTTAGAACACGTACATAGGCGGTAGAGACTAAAGAAATTAGATCAAGAAATACTCAGAAGGACACTGCTCCCATCAACAGTGGAGACCATAGTACATAAATACTGACATCAATGACCACATATCAAAAACCAATTACATACGATAAGAAATGTTTTAATCATAAATCATATTCAACGTTAAACTGGTACACAATTAAAAAAACATTTTATTTAGGCCTATCTATGGCCTTCAAAAAGTTGACGACTCTACATGTTTCGACGTTACAACGCCATCCTCAGGAGTGTAACTTTATACTGTGTAACTGATTTTAACTTTATACACAAGTGCCAAAATACTATAATTAAGAAATGTTTTGTTGTCTTTGAAAATTTATACTGCAAGTTTTAGGGATTAACACATTTGATAAAAAGCTTAGAAAAAAAGGACCTTCATACTCCAGATAATTATAAGAACAATTATGTTTCGGTTTTACGGCTTCTTCAGGGCTAATACATAAAACTGATGTACTAACGTTATTATCAGAATATGAAAAGAAATACAGCTCAATGTCACACAAATAGAGTATTTAATGTTTGCTTCAACATCACACAGTTAGATTATTTAATATTGGTTTTAATATCGCACCGCTAGGCTATTTAACGTCGACTTTAATATCCCACTGCTAGACTATATAATGTCGGGTTCAATATCCCACTGCTATACTATTTACTGTTGGATTCTGTATCGCACTACTAAAATATTTAGTTTATAGTCAGTGTAGTGGCATTTTATTGATATAACTTTCAGTTAAATTACGTTTCAATAATTATTTCATCATGTAACATAGAATAGCTATAAACAGTCCTGTAAACATGACTCATCTTCATTAACTTCACTTTAAAAACTTTAGGAAGAAAA
This sequence comes from Limulus polyphemus, assembly GCF_000517525.1. Taxonomy (NCBI): domain Eukaryota; kingdom Metazoa; phylum Arthropoda; class Merostomata; order Xiphosura; family Limulidae; genus Limulus; species Limulus polyphemus. The sequence continues at coordinate 15,766 of NW_013674828.1, forward strand.
TTATTGAAGTAAATTAATGAGACAGTCGATTTACTGTATACAACAATAAGAAAACTACTTAGTGGATTATATATTAACGTAGTTAAACTACTGGATTATGTTAATCTAACGTTTTCTTACGTACGATATAAACATGTTTAAAATTATTTAACACGAACCTGTGGCTTAAAAACAATAAATGTATCATTTGTCCACCTTCTATGGTTCGGGGGATTAAACTTTACAAAAACATTCTTTCAAAATTAACTTATCCATAGCAGGAGCAAACGTGTGTCCTTCACTATTGCCATCAATACGATCATGTTGTTTCGTAGCACTGAATTACTCTTAAGTTTTCCATAACAAGTATATTAGTAAGTCTTTGCCTAAGAATATTCAAGTAGGCTATTCAAACAGGTGACACCGAAACCTGTACAAATCGTTTTGAATTTGTTTAAACTTGTATGTTTGTCGAAGCATGTTTATGTTTTTGTTTGTTTTTTAATTTCGCTCAAAGCTACACGAGGACTAACTGCGCTAGCCGTCCCTAACTTAGCAGTCAACTAGTTAACACCACCTACCGCCAACTCTTGGGCTACTCTTTTACCAAAACATAGTGGAATTGACCGCCTCTTGTTTTTACAGTATTCTGCTCTTCTCTCTAACCCCTTCTCTCTGTGTAGCTCTTTTATTGCTTTTATCTTTTTGTGTGTGTAGTTCTTTTCTCGCTCTTATATCTCTCTGTGTGTAGCTCTCTCTTGCTCTTATCACTTTGTTTGTGTGTTGCTCCTTTCTTATTCTTATATCTCTCTCTATGTGTAGCTTTTTTCTTGCTCTTATCGTTTTTGTGTATAGCTATTTTCTTGCTCTTATCGTTTTTGTGTATAGCTATTTTCTTGCTCTTATCTCTCCCTGTGTGTAGCTCTCTTCCTGCTGTTATATTTCTCTGTGTGTAGCTCTTTTCTTACTCTGATATCTCTTTCTCGGTGTAGTTTTTCTCATTCTTATATATATATATATATATATATATATATATCTGTGTAGCTTGTTTCTTCCTCATATATCTCAATATCTGTGTAGATCTTTTCTTGCTCTCATCTCTCTCTATATGTAACTCTTTTCTTTCTGTTATCTCTCTCTCTAGATTTTTTCTTGCTCTAGTCTCCCTCTCTCTGTAGCTCTTTTCTTGCTCTTACTTCTCTCTGCGTGTAGATCTGTTCTTGCTCTTACCTCTCTCTCTATGTGTAGCTCATTTCTTGCTCTTATCTCTCTGTGTAGTTCACGTCTTGCTCTTATCTTTCTGTGTGTAGCTCATTTCTTGCTTTTCTCTCTCTCTGTAGTTCTTTTCCTGCTCTTATATCTCTCTATGTAAAGCTCTATTCTTGCTTTTATCTCTCTCACTCTCTGTAGTTCTTTTCTTGCTCTTATATCTCTCTGTGTGTAGCTCATTTCTTTCTGTTATCTCTCTCTTTGTTTATCTCATTTCTTGTTCTTCTTTCTCTCTCTGGGTAGTTCTTTTCTTGCTCTTATCTCTATCTGTGTATAGCTCTTTCCTTGCTCTTTTATCTTACTGTGTGTATCTCTTTTCTTGCTCTAATCTCTCTGTGTGTAGCTCTTTTCTTGTTCTCATCTCTCACTCTCCGTAGTTCTTTTCTTGTTCTTATCTTTTTCTGTGTGTAGCTCTTTTCTTGTTCTCATCTCTCACTCTCTGTAGCTCTTTTCTTTCTCTCTGTACTTCATTTCTTGCTCTTATCTCTCTGTGTGTATAACTCTTTTCCTGCTCTTATCTCATTCTCTGTGTAGCTCTTTTCTTGCTCTTATTTCTCTCTGTGTGTAGCTCTTTTCTTGCTTTTATATATCTCTCTCTCTGTAGATCTTTTCTTGGTCTTATTTCTCTCTCTGTAACTCTTTTCTTGCTCTTATCTCTCTCTTTCTGTAGCTCTTTTATTACTCTCATCTCTCTCTCTCTCTGTAGCTATTTTCTTGCTCATACCTCTCTCTTTGTGTAGCATTTTTCTTGCTCTTATCTCTCTTTCTCTGTGTAGCTCTTTTCTTGCTCTCTACCCCAGCAGCCAGAAAATAATCTGTGACGGATTTACTATTATATATTTATATTAATATCGATGTATGTTTAAGGTGAATTTATATGTAGAAATGTACATAACTTATACTGTTAAATCTGTATTGGAAAACTCCCGCCTATTCACTAAAATTGTAGAAAATTCTCGAGTGTAAGAATCAACAATATATATGTGTATGTAAACACTGGTTTATCGTCAGTATTGCTGCTAAGCTGTACTTTCGAGAAACTCTCCTCACGCCTATAAATATAATTAACGTAATGTGGCTAGAGACAGTATTGCTATTGATGGTGTGTTATAAATCACGTATGCTATAACTGCGTTTGTTATATCGGAAACTTTAGATATTAGACCAGGAACGTTTATAGATTTCGAATATTACAAACAATTTAACTTCAGCGGATTCACATCAGACATTAGTATTTTTACGAAAACATTATATAACTTCAGCGGTGGACAACAAACCAGCGAAGAATGAAGAACATCTCAAAATTAATTCGCTCATCGTGAATCATTGATAAGATATCAAGGAAGTTCCAAACCAGATAGAAGACTAATTTTGGTTGTGAATTTGTGAAACTTTTGTACATAAATCATTATTTGTAATAACCGTTATTGTAAGTTGTGTTATTGTTTCCATATTAAAATATATTTGTATTAAACAACTGTGTGTATCAATCTTGTTGGCAAGTATCATAAATTAGATATATATCGGCATTTATTTAATTTCTGAATCTAAATTAGTACTTAACTCAGTTTCAGGCTATTCGAAATTTTAATACGTTACGTAATAAATTGGTGGATCGTCCGGGATAAATTATAATACGAAACAAGTCACACTGGTTAAAAGCCTGGTCAGTTTGGAAGCATTACATTATGGTGTAAACATAGAATTTTATGTTTCCTGACCATGTTCAATCTATTCTTTGCTTAATAGTCCTGACCTGCATTTTGAGGATACTTTTAAACATTTTCCATTGGAGATCAGTTTACCTAAGTATTACACATAGATCATTTCGTTAAAAATGGAATATACCATAAACTAAAGTAACTAGCTGATGTTCTGGTGTGAAACAATAATTGGGGAGCTTATTGTTAAAGTATTCTAAAATCTGAAACCTTATCCAGCTCCTCACAGTGTGCACTATTTTAATGTAACTATAGCAACATTCTGTTGTACAGCAAAGGCTTTAGCAAAGAAGAAATTGAAAAGAAGATCCAAACATCTCTTAGCTGGGTAAAAAACAAAATGGTTCACAAATCATGTAAAATACCACAACCATGCTCTATAGTCTACACAATCATTAACAGTCATGTTGATGAGGACAAACTGGCATTGATATCTCTCTTAAAGAAGCACTGAAGCAACTAGGGGTAGATTTTGTACCTCATTTTCATCAGCCACTCTAAGATTCTGAAAACCATAGCTTTCAAAGTTCTCTAGCTACTCTAATACTCTGAAAACCAGAGCTTTCAAAGTTCACCAGCCACTCTAACAATATGATAACCAGAGCTTTCAAAGTTCACTAGCTACTCTAACACTCTGAAAACCAGAGCTTTCAAAGTTCACCAGCCACTCTAACATTATGATAACCAGAGCTTTCAAAGTTCTCTAGCTACTCTAATACTCTGAAAACCAGAGCTTTCAAAGTTCACCAGCCACTCTAACATTATGATAACCAGAGCTTTCAAAGTTCACTAGCTACTCTAACACTCTGAAAACCAGAGCTTTCGAAGTTCACTAGCTACTCTAACACTCTAAAAACCAGAGCTTTCAAAGTTCACCAGCCACTCTAACATTATGATAACCAGAGCTTTCAAAGTTCACCAGCTACTCTAACATTATGATAACCATAGCTTTCAAAGTTCACCAGCTACTCTAACATTATGATAACCAGAGCTTTCAAAGTTCACCAGCTACTCTAACATTATGATAACCAGAGCTTTCAAAGTTCACTAGCTACTCTAACATTATGATAACCAGAGCTTTCAAAGTTCACTAGCTACTCTAACACTCTGAAAACCACAGCTTTCAAAGTTCGCTAGCTACTCTAACACTATGATAACCAGAGCTTTCAAAGTTCACCAGCTATTCTAACACTCTATAAACCAGACCTTTCAAAATTCACCAGCTACTCTAACACTATGATAACCAGACCTTTCAAAGTTCACCAGCTATTCTAACACTCTGATAACCAGAGCTTTCAAAATTCAACAGCCACCCTAACACTCTGATAACCAGAGCTTTCAAAGTTCACCAGCTATTCTAACACTCTGATAACCATAGCTTTCAAAGTTAAACAGCTACTCTAACACTCTGATAATAAGAGCTACAAAAGTTCATTAGCCACTATAAAACTCTGATAATAAGAGCTTCAAAAGTTCACCAGCCAATCTAACACTCTGATAACCAGAGTTTCCAAAGTTCAACAGCCACTCTAACACTCTGATAATAAGAGCTTCAAAAGTTCACTAGCCACTATAAAACTCTGATAATAAGAGCTTCAAAAGTTCACCAGCCAATCTAACACTCTGATAACCAGAGCTTTCAAAATTCAACAGCCACCCTAACACTCTGATAACCAGAGTTTCCAAAATTCAACAGCCACCCTAACACTCTGATAACCAGAGTTTCCAAAGTTCAACAGCCACTCTAACACTCTGATAATAAGAGCTTTCAAAGTTCACTAGCCACTATAAAACGCTGATAACCAGATCTTCCAAAGGCATCAATGGAATGAACATTCCAGTAGTAAATAGAACTGAAAAATGTCACCTGGTAGTGTTCCAGTGAGTCATACCCATTATTTTCGGAATTATACACTATTGATGATAAGTATAAGTGCTACACAGCTAGATAATATTGGAAATCTGTAAAACATCTGTTTATGGCTGGTCACTGGAACTACATAAACCACGCAAATGAAAGTCCTATTACACCTTTCATGCAGCATCGTTGAATAACAACAGCAATTACAAACAAAAGTCCTCAGCAGGGTCGTGCAATGTAAAGAGCATGCATTCTGTTATCGAGCCACTGCCCTTTTCAATTTGGACACTCCAGCTCCACAGTGACCTTACGGACACTAACCAAGCAGGGTATTGCCGGCAATGTGCCTCAGGAGACACTCTGTTAGGTGTTATACAGGCACCAATGACATTCTTTTTCATCCCCAGATGTAAGACTTCCCCCATGTGAAATAAACATATGACGCAAATGGGTTCTGTAGATATCAGTCTAAACAGAAAACGTAGAGGCTGGACTGAGGGTAAAACAGAAAAATCCTGTAAGCATGTATCTAAATACTGTAGTGTACATTAACTTGTCATCATAACCAAAAAATAGTTCTTATATTAAATACAATGAGATAGCAGTAATATATAAGACTGGAGGAGTATTCAAGCTTGCCACAAGCAGCGCCAGAATGTAAGCTCTATTCTAGATTGCTGAAAGCAAAGAACCATAAATAGTCAGTGCCACCAACATAGTATTTAAGATAGTCTCACAGCAAGTGCTACATAAAATTCAGAGGGGCTGATCCCCAGATCGATGGCACAAAGTAGAGTAACAGCCATGCAGGGTTACAGCTAAATGATGAAGCTGACAAGCTCGTACGAGAAGTCCCTGTATAACTCTAAAAGTAACATAACGACCTCCTTTACCCTAAATATGAGGCTGCTGGAAAGAAAGGAGAAGCATATGGTCTAGCTACAAAAACTAAAATAGGGTGAATCAGTAAGATAGTTCGAATCCAGCAGGCCACTGGTAACATCAGTAGAAGAGCTGTCTCCTACCCTTCTACGAGACACATAAGGGGTAAGCACCTATCGGCGAAACTCCTGGGGTCTATCAAACGAATGAAACTCAGCTTTATAGTGGGTATAGAAATCACCTACAAGAAATACTTTCCCAAGGGAAAACTTAGACAACGTAAAAATTAATTACTATTAAAAATATATGATAATTCCTCTGTAGGAACATTTGTGAACTATTAAAGTAAATGAACAGGGATCTACATATAATTTTTAAGCTAAATGATCTGTTATATTCATATAGTTTGTTTGTTTTAACGGAATGCGGGTTCTAGAAAATTCTATATGAAATCTAACTCAGTAAACAGTAATACAGATTCCACTTGGATATGAAAAATAAGCTTCCAAACTATATCCTTCATTAATAATTATTTTCAAACACTGAATTTATAAGCTTGCCCGAGCATCATTATAGGTGCCAATATTTCAAGTAATAAGCCTCATTGAGTTCGTTACGTACCTAAGGAATTTCATATAAGTTTGGAATGAGTTCCTAACGTTCTAATATCATGTTTGAATTTAATACGTCATTGTTTTATTTGTACAAATACCTTTCCACATTATTTTCTCTCGATTATTAAAGATAAATTAATGTGTCGCGCTTATAAAATGAAAGCACTTGTGATATTTTAGACGTAAAAAAAGTTATAGCATCAAAACACAAACTTCTAGAAGAAACGTTTTCTCGTCTGAGTGATAGGTCACTGTTAACTAATCAAAATATAAAATTTCTAAGTTATTTGTAACTTTCCTTTATATTGGAAAAAAAATATTGTTTATTTACATATCTTATAGGCTTATGTAGTGGAAGTTTTAAACCAGGATGTCGTAGTTAACAAATGTCTTTCTTTTACCAAATTGTCCTTTTTCTACCACGAGATGGCTACAGGCTCACGTAAATAACATGCGATTTATTGAAAGGTCACCAGAGCCAGATTTTACAGTACGTCTCAGGTGAAAATGACTCAGTAGTAGCCTTTTAAATTGTTTTGAGACCTCAAGGAAAGGCCAATAATAAACGTAAATAACCTCTCTATTTGCAAGCCGAGACTTCAACACCTTCAAGTACGCTAAGAGTTTAACTTGTTACTTGAATAACAGATAAACTTGTGAAATGTTCATTCTTAATAGCACCATTTTCTTAGCAGTAATATTTAAAGATGTCCAATAATAATAA
>NW_013674829.1:0-3355 GCF_000517525.1 Limulus polyphemus
CAAAAGAGAAAATCTAGGTGAACTCCCTTCAGAGAAGGTGTCAGAAGATGAAAGTCTTGGAGTGTGACACCCAATAGCAGGAGCTTACTAGATGTGCAATACTCGTGGGAGACTGCACACTTTGCTTGGATGGAAGTATGAGAGGAGGAAGACAAAAATGATCAGAGATGGATGGAAAAATACATGACTAACCGAGCTTTTCCACACAACATGTTGGATGGACATGAGGTGTGGTGTGTATGGTATCTCAATTTCTGCAAACAACCATAGTAAAAGACATTAACTAGGCACATTTCAGATGAAATTCTGGCTTCGTGAACAGAGATAGAACCTCGAGAGAATGAAGCTGTAGAAGCACAAGAGTTCAGCGTAGAGTTACTCAAAAATGTCCTCAGACTTTTATATTAATATGTAACAATTCATGTACACGTTCATGGAGTTAGAAGCTTAGAAGAAAGACTCGTGGTCTGGTAAAGTAATAAATCATAGGCTTAGAAATTCAAGTATCTAAACATATAGAAACCAGTTGATGCACAAAACCGTGTGAAGTACAGGCAAGGGTACAGAATAATGTCCATTAGCAAGGTTGAAAAACAACATGAATGGTAACCCTAACACAGCTTGTAGATTACCACTGTTCAGGAAGGAACAAAAGTAAGAAATGGAATTATAAATCTCAAAAAAGTCAAAAATGAAGAACAGACATATAAGTTGATACAACTAAAAAAGAGATAGTCAATAAGCCAGTAACTATGATATTAATGATTACTAAATCAAATTAATCACAAAGGATGTGCAAAAGTTTTAAAATTGAAGAGTAAAATTAAACAGGTCTGTTAACAACAGTGTCAAGTTTAAAAATGAAGTTAATTTCAAGTGCATATGGATTTGTCGCTCTCTTATTGGTGGAGGGGTATTGTCGCTCTCTTATTGGTGGAGGGGTTTCGTCGCTCTCTTATTGGTGGAGGGGTTTCGTCGCTCTCTTATTGGTGGAGGGGTTTCGTCGCTCTCTTATTGGTGGAGGGGTTTCGTCGCTCTCTTATTGGTGGAGGGGTTTGTCGCTCTCTTATTGGTGGAGGGGTTTCGTCGCTCTCTTATTGGTGGAGGGGTATTGTCGCTCTCTTATTGGTGGAGGGGTTTTGTCGCTCTCTTATTGGTGGAGGGGTTTTGTCGCTCTCTTATTGGTGGAGGTGTATTGCTGCATGATGATTACATCATGTACTAATGTACTAGCACTGTTAATGTTAAAACATGACTTAGATGGGAGATAGTTCAAGGCTAATGGCAGGTATAAAATCTCAACAGAAGACCCGTGAAAAATAGTTACGCTGTGTAGAGGGGTAAGTAAACCATTTCGGAAAACTACGTAACTTCCTTTTGTTGTCACTTTTATTAAAACGTTTTATAATATTCTTTCAAATATAAGTTCCCAGAATTTTATTACCATATTTTCAATCTAGTTACATAGTTTACATTTGTCGTTATATAACAATTAAAATATATATCTACATCTAGATGTGGTTTAAATTGTAATTATAAGACACCACAAATGCTACCATGACAAAATCAACTTCTAACCAGAGCAACTTATCTACTAAAAACAAAACTAAAAAAATCTAAATAAAATCGTACATTCTTCTTAAGGAGAAATAAATATAACTAATTAACTTTTTCTTACATATAGAGATTAGACACTGTTTTAACAGTTTAGACCCTCACTGTTAAAAGATATTTTCGGCCATAAACCCAATAATATCTCATAAAGTTCAGCCTGCTTAGGAGATCTGGGTTAGTCCTAAATCCTTATACTAAATTAACAATCCACATACTCTTTCACTTAGAAGTTCTTATAATAAAAATACAAAGTTAAAAGTAATAAAATTTGATATGTTAAACATTTTAACCAGTAAAAGTAATGTAGGTAACAGTACAGAGAAAATAAGAGTGAATTAATTGCTATGTAAAGTAATACATAAAAATTTTATAAAATAGTCATACTATATGTAACAGAAGTTAAAAACACAAAATTAGTTAAAACTATCGGCCATAAAACAAAATTCGAAGTTTGTGAAGTAAAAGATTTTTGTTCAAAAATTTTAGAAATGAATTTGGAAAAAATTTTAAGTCAGTTATATGTATTACAGAAATCAAGCAACAACCATTTTTAAATTTATAACTCTTGTAGTTGAAAATAAGTATCGTCCAAATCATCATTCAAGTTCATAACTATTCATAATGAGTTGAATATTTAATGTTCATGATACAACACCATAAATGTTAATCAGTAATCTCGAATATACACTTATGGTCTTGTCATAGCTACTTAAACTAAAAGTAGAAAGCCAACTGAAAAAAGGGTGTAAGGCAGGTCCAAGTAGATAGAGTCTGAAGCACATGGCATTGTTGAAAGAAATGGTCAAACTGTCAATGTCACAAAATGATGTCACTCAAGTTCAGAATCTCTGTTTTTCTAAGCACAAAGCTACACAATAGGTTATCTGCTGTGCCCACCATGAGTATCAAAACCCAGGTTTTAATAGGTGTAACCCTTCAGAGTTACCACTGAGCCACTGGGAGGGCAAGTTTAGAAAAGACATCAACTATCAAACTACAGGAAAACCTCAGTGTTTTTATGGATTACAGTGAATTCATTCAACAAACAAACACTTGTGTCCATAAACATATCAGATTGTGGGTATACATATAGTGTGTAATAACAAAGCCACAAAACAAAAGCGATTATCAATTGTTAATATGGTCAGCTTGTCTGGACAAGGTTGCATTTAAGATTAATCAATAAATGATGTAAGTTTAAGAAGTTTAGATCGACACACAGAATGTAAGACTTACAGAACTATACGAGGGAAATCGGTCAAAAAAAAAAGAAATTAGGAAGTTCACATGTAAAAGAGTTACAATCATAAGAAATTAATATATGTTCCCTTATTTGTAAGGATCTTTAAATAACTTAGAATTAATATGTGAGAGGTTATGCAAGTACCTTTCAGACAACTTTTGTTCTCAGAAATAAAGAAAGCCTCTTCTGTCCCCGATGCTTCTATTACAGAACATTTAATGTCTTCAGCTGTCAAAGTGCTGTGTACCACAAACTGGACAAACCCAGAGGAAGGCAACATTAATCATGATGTAACTAAGCAGTAAATGAAGTATGCAACATACAAAGTAAATTACACACTGGGAATTAATCTCATAAATTTATAATGGGAATTGTCGTTGCACAAAAATACTGTCACAATTTCATTGCTAATATGACACAATACTAAAAATAAATGATTATAAGCGACAAGAATGATATATATATATATATATATATATATATATATATATATACTAC
>NW_013674829.1:4109-8266 GCF_000517525.1 Limulus polyphemus
ATATATATATATATATATATATATATATATATATATATACACTGTATCAGTCACTAACATTCATATTCCATGTAAGTAAGAGCACGGAAGAATTTATAGGGATCAATAGATGATAGGAGTGGATTAGATTTGAAAATTGTAGGCTTAGTTGTGATTTTGAGGAGGCTCAGAACTTGCTTTACTGAAGATAAGACGAGGATAGCTTGGGGGAAGATTGTGAAATTAATAAGTTGGGAGCAAAAAAAATAAGGAATTAAGACAGGAGTTACAGTGGCAGTGGCCAGAACTTTACTGGAGCTTAAGAGTAGAAAGGGAGGGTTCAAATGATTAACTTTTCTCAAGAGTGGGTAAGCAAGGACAGCCTTGAAGGACCAAATGGTCTCTTGTTGTCTATATTATGTTATAAACATTTATTTAAGTTGATTTTATTATGTATGCACTAATTTACCTGTTATATTTTTATCAATTACAATAGATGTTTCTCTATAATTTGTTATTATTTCATTTGTTAATAAATATTGAAATATATGTTTAATCTGTAAAAGTAAACATCCAGTTTTTAGTAAAGAATTTTTCATTAAAACACTAAATATCCTTCCCAGAAACAACAGTCAAAGATAATGACACTTACTCCAACATAGAAACAAAGATAATGACACTTACTCCAACATAGAAACAAAGATAATGACACTTACTCCAACATAGAAACAAAGATAATGACACTTACTCCAAATCCACCTTTACCAAAGTGCTTCCTTACTGAAATCTCAGGAAAAATATGTAATGTTGCATCTAATGAAAACAGAGACAAAAAATTACACTTATATTAAACCTAACAAATAAACCATTTTCATCTAAACTTCAATCATATTTTTTAACGTTGAATTTCACTACTGCAAACACATGAATGCTTATAAGTACACTCGGGTTTTCCTTATAGCTAAGGTGTGAATCTAACAAAGACAGCCAGGTTTTGTGTATTTTGTAAGCAGTGAAATACATCATTTCCTGATAGATAAGGTGTGAATCTAACAAAGACAGCTAGGTTTTGTGTATTTTGTAAGCAGTGAAATACATCATTTCCTGATAGATAAGGTGTGAATCTAACAAAGACAGCTAGGTTTTGTGTATTTTGTAAGCAGTGAAATACATCATTTCCTGATAGATAAGGTGTGAATCTAACAAATACAGCTAGTTTTTGTGTATTTTGTAAGCAGTGAAATACATCATTTTTTCTTTAAAAGTTAGTTTTGTTAATTTTATGATTCATAACTTACGAAAACATTTAGAACATTATTAATTTTTATATTGTTAATTTTATTGTTAATTGTTAACAATAAAATTGTTAACAATAAAATTAAATTGTTAATTTAATTGTTAATTTTATGATTCATAACTTACGAAAACATTTAGAACATTATTAATTTTTATATTTACAAACATTGTTTTGCACTGTTAGCCTACATCACCCCTCTTGAGAAAACAAGAATAAGGGGTGATCGTATTGAAGTTTACAATATTATATAGAGAACTAACTGGCAAATGTATCTGATTTCTTTGTGCTATATTCTGAAGAACAACGGATGAGAAGACATAAGTTTAAGGCTTGAAAAATACAGGATAGATTCCAGTTAAGACAGTTTTATTTTTATAAAAGGGTGATTGGCTTTTCACTTGAGTTGCCTTAACCACTTTACGAAAGATTAAATGGTAGATTGATAATTTCCTGAAAAATAAAATGTGAGTAAGTGTTTACTGTTACTCAAAGAATGGGTGTGGAGGGATAGACACAAAGGACAAAATGGCCCCTTGTTGTCCTGATGCTTGGGTGTGGAGGGATAGACTCGAAGGACAAAATGGCCCCTTGTTGTCTTGATGCTTGGGTGTGGAGGGATAGACTCGAGGGACAAAATGGCCCCTTGTTGTCCTGATGCTTGGGTGTGGAGGGATAGACTCGAGGGACAAAATGACCCCTTGTTGTCCTGATGCTTGGGTGTGCAAGAACAGCCTTGAAGGACCAAATGGCCCCTTGTTGTCCTGATGCTTGGGTGTGGATGGATAGACTCGAAGGACAAAATGGCCCCTTTGTTGTCCTGATGCTTGGGTGTGGAGGGATAGACTTGAAGGACAAAATGGCCACTTGTTGTCCTGATGCTTGGGTGTGCAGGAACGGCCTTGAAATACCAAATCTCCTCTAGCTGACCTGATTATATCAGTGAGATTACAACCAATAACGTAGTGTTAACAGTGCAAACACTCAAATTGATGACACAACACATCCGAAATAGTATATATATATATATATATATATCAGTTTTCTTGAGTCTTTATTCTAGTTCGTGTGTTATACTATTAGCTGCATTAAATTTACAAGTTCCTTTGTAGTTTCTGATAAGAAGTTATTAAGGACATACATTTATATAAATGATAACTATCCTGTATTGGGTAACACATCATAAATTACACAAATCTTACATTAGAATCAACAAATGCCTCAAGCACTTTGAAATATCATTTTACGATTATTTGAAAAAGTAGAAGGTTCAAATATTGTAAACTCACTTCCACAGTCCTTAAATTTCATATGATAATTGGTTTTTAACATGTTTTAAGGGAGGGTGAGCATGAACAGCACAGAAGGACAAAATGGTCTAGGCATAATATCGAAAAGAACAGGTAGTGCGTCACCCCTCTCTAGACTCGAGTAATTCGTGGTATTGTTAAACAACTAAGATGATACCTTTAATGGAAAGGTTGTCATACAAGGACAGTTTAATATCTCTGATCTTTTTCCCTCTTGATATAAGAAGAGATTGAACAAATAAAATTTAGATGTTTAAGCTTACTAAGAGAATTTATAATGTTGGTGCATCTTTTTTTTTTCACTTAATGGTGAGATTGGTAACACAAGGACCGATAAAAACGAGGAAAGGTTACGAGTCATCTCAGCTATGAAAGTTTTACTTTTTTAACAGGGTAGTTGACCTTTGTGATGGATTGTCTTCAGATGTGGTGGATACAGCAAATTTAAGGGAATTTAAAGAACAACTTGATAAATATTTAAATGATAAGGGCTAGATTTGGGATGGTTTATTTTTTATTTAATTTGGTTTAATGGTGCAAAATGTCCGTTGTTTTTTCTTAAATGTTATGTTTGAATGTCTTTGACATGCTACGGTATAACAATATATAGTTACATACACATATGTACCAATGAAAAGAATAAAATCATACAAATATTTCTGGAAGAGGGACAAATAAACACGTTCAACACTTCTAAGAAATATTTTACAGTGTCTTTTTTTTTTTCTTGACAGTCATATGGGTGATAATCCTCAGATTTTCATGGTGTACGAACACCCTCTTTTTCTCAATTCATGTATGAAGCAAAAGTAAAATCCCAACACGATAAAAGAAACTAATACTGTGCAAAAGAACAGGGTCCTTGATAATCCAGCACTCAAGTATTTCAAGCACAGGTTTCCAAGTTCATACACAAAAATCACGTAAACTGATATATTCATGTAGGGAATGCTTAGTTCACATGCATGAAAAACGAAGTAAAAATATGCATTACTTGCAGCATTCGAAACATGTTACTGACTTTAGGTAATCACCTAATTAGGGTTAACTGTAATGATCACTGCTTTAGAGGTGTCAGGATAACAGTCAGAGAGAGAGAGAGATTACAAAACTGAGCAAGGTTGGTGATGAGAACATCTGAAGATAGTTTTGAATTATGCATGTTTCTACTTTAGATATAAATTAATTAATAATTAATTAAATTATTAATTTAATTGTGCTTAATTATTTTCTACTAGGAAAGAGTGATTGTTAATGCCAAAATTTATTAGAATGATAGAACTCTAGAACAATAATTATATATTCTTCAAACGGTGTCTAACTTCACTGAGGGTCTTCAAGTTATCTATGTACTACTAAAACTCCGAGATTGTGTGTGCGTGTGCTCGTCTGTAATTAAATACAGCAAAAACGGCACACAATACCACCATATTTGTAATGAAATGAGAACAGAAACAGAATAAAACAAGTTTAGTTAAAATTGGGCCACAGGTTACCGAGTTAGCCCCGTTTTTTGGGTTACTTTCAGTACATTCCATTATTATAAAACTTCGTTTATACAACAATATATGCAC
>NW_013674829.1:9192-14982 GCF_000517525.1 Limulus polyphemus
AACTCCATTTTGTAACAATCCTCTGCTTTCTGCCATCCAGCCACTCTTCTATCCAATTTGCTAACTTATCCCCCACACCTAAAGAGCATCATAATAAAAAAAAGTGCTAAGCCAGGTTTAATTCAATTTAATAATGGAAATAAGAACTTGGCAATGTTTTTAAAACCACATATATACTTGATAAACATACAAATTTCTATTGAAATAATGCTATCTTAATATTTTACATATTGTTGAATCAATAAAGCAGTACTGACTTGTTTTATTTCAGATATAACTTCATATTAATATACTTCAAAGACTCATTTATAATTTAAAATTTTCTACCGAGCTATAACCTTTAAGATAACTGATATGTTTCAAAACCATACCAATCAAGTTATTTACAGAGTAACTAATCAAATGGCATTTAAAATTATAATTCCCATTTCAAGGGAAAAAACAAAAACATAGTATACACACATTGTCTTAAAATTCTTACCGTTTAAACCTTGGCCTTGAACCTTGCAAACACAAGGTACTGAACACAGCCCCAACACGAGTACTGTGCAATATAAATTAGGAAGTTTTCTTGACTTTTCTCTTTTAAAACTAGCCATCATTTCTTATATAAACATCTCAGTTCTAACTTCACTCTCATAAAAGTGGCTCCAAATTGTTGCTAGAAGACAAATTAGAAAAAAAGAACTGAAAATAAAATAAGGACAGTGTGTGCCTAAAACACCTGCAACTTGCAAGTTACACTATATTGCTAAGTTACCCATGAGCTTATGTAATACAAAAAAGGTGAAAAACATAACCTATGTTTTTAGTTTTATAATCCACTTTTACTTTTTGATAGTTTACACCACAATTTGTTAGATTGCAGTTTAATATAAACTTTAATTTTAAATTAAATGTAATAGTCAGTACCTTAACTAAAATTAGTTATATTCTAACATAAGAGTTTAAACTTAAACTGTTAAAGTACACCTAAGTTTACTTGTCTCACTCAATTTACAGGAGTTACTCAAGTCTTACTCTTAGACCTAAACTCACGGCTACATTATCTAATCAAACGAAGCCCTAAATGCATGTTATTGAGATCAGTAAATAAAAATTACGAAGAATCATTTTCTTTCATTTAAAACTAAAAATGTTGCTCTTACAGTAAGGAGCCATTATCATAGACTAAATTTCAGGATCATTTAATTTGAAAATACACCCCTTGTCACAACTCCATAATTTGTTTACACCGCGGAATACAGCGCCGTCTACAATATAAAACCGCTAAATTAATAATTAAAAATATTGACTTCCACGGGCGGGGCGAAAGGAGATACTAATATCCCTGAACACTCCTCCCTGCCAAGAATCTTTCTTCTTCTTCTTTTTTTCATAAATACTAATTGATTGTGCTATTATTCGAAACTTCACCAATGGCACATGCTCTTGACTAATCTCTCAACATAATATCGGTATAACAAAATCACAAGCGACAGGATTATTGTTGGAATTTATCTGTGTGCATTTGAAACCTGTAACCATAATAACCTATTAAAATAGGATTTGTAATATAACTCATATTCTGTAATAGTTAACAGTAATTCATTACTTCCATCCAAAGTACTAATATTATGCGTGGATAAATTTAAAGAAACTGACTTTTTTTTATTTGTTCTTGAGAATGCTAAAACAATCGTTTAGATATTTAGTTAAAAAGATAAAATGACAATCTTATTTGAGCAAACAGCCTGCCAGTAAAAATAAATATTGAATTTTAATATTTTATTTAATTATACTGTATTATTATTATATGTTTCTCTTTTACACTTTCATCCAACCATCTGTTTAAGAATTTGAGGTTTATTTACGAAAAATTAACTTTTCTTATATTTGGATTAACCTTTTCGAACATTACAATTATTATTTTAATATAAATTAACTGCTAACATTATTCCAATTTTCTAAAAACAAAACTAGTTAGTAAATATTATCGGAACCTTTGTAAAATGTGGAAATAACCCTTTCTTCATCATAATCTTTATTAAATTAGAGTAATTTTTTTATATCTTAAGAACTTAAAGAGATCGGTTTATGTATTACGCCACCACTTTTATTGTTTCTTCGTGTAATTTATTTTTTTAATTATTTTGGTGTTTTTCTCATAAACAGACCTCTTTCAGCGCTGGATCGGCCTCTTTATCCGTGATCTTATCATGTGGCTTGAAAAGAAAAGGCACGTGACTTTGCACAAAATTAAAGTAAACAAATAAAAAGAACCAAAAAATCACACTAAAATTGAGGAATGAAAATTAAATTCTACAAACAAGCGTGAGATAGCAAATTGTACTTTTATTTTGTTATGGTTTTATTGACCATTCATTTATCATTCCTTCTATCGTTTAATTCAGCTACGAATTTATAGTTATATTAAAACGCTAATTCACCTTCTAGCTGGAGCACGTTGGATTTGAGCATGTTTGTATTATGAACCTGACACAAGTTTCCCCTAGCGGTAACGTAAAATATTAATGTTGCTAAAGATCATATAAACTAGGTGGTCATATGGTCCTTGATCTTAAACGAGATGGTTCACGAGATATAGTTAAAACGGATTATTGCTGATTCTTGTTTGAAATTGTCAGTGATGTTGAAGTAGTTTAAGTTTTGGAAAATTGTATTTTTAGGTATTAGTTTTTTATTCTGGTTCTTTTTTTCCTTAAGTCCCCCAGCGGGCTTACAACGCTATAAACTGAGTTTCGATACCCGTGGTAGGCAGACCACACATAGCCCATCTTAACTTTGAACAAACAAAAAAACGTTTTTCCTAATTACTTTATTTAATTAATAATCAATAACATTTATATTAATGATGGATTGTTTATTAACCTTTGTATTAAGTCCTGGCTAGGCAGGTATTTTTTCGTTATTTTTTTTACAAGTGATAAAATTGGTATTCCAATTGTTTGAAAGTTTTATTTTGGATTTCTGTTGTTGTTACAGTTTAATAAATTCTTTTTCGATCCTCGATGTAGCGGCGTTTTGTTTTAGTCCTTTACACAACGTTTAAATTCACGAAGTCAAAATTAGAGTAAAATATTAAAGGTAAACTTTGGCTGAATTAAAAAATAAAACAAAATAAAAAAATGATGTCTCCTATGTGTTTACATATCATAGCAGGTTTTCACAAAATTTTCCCATCACTAATTAGGACAATGAGGAATAATTACAAATTTGAGTTTGATATTTGCAAACCTGAAGCTTATACAAGACGGCCCGGCAAGGCCAGATGGTTAGGGCGCTCGACTCGCAATCTGTGGGTCGCGAGTTCGAATACCCGTCACACCAAACATGCTCGCCCTTTCAGCTTTGGGGCGTTATAATCCCACTATTCGTTGGTTAAAGAGTAGCCCAAGAGTTGGCGGTGGGTGGTGATGACTAGCTGCCTTCCCTCTAGTCTTACACTGTTACATTAGGGACGGCTAGCGCATATAGCCCTCGTGTAACTTTGCGCGAAATTCAAAAACCAAACCTTATACAAGACGTACACAACTCGCCGACATCACTTCCCATCATACTATTATCTTTAAAGTACACTTTGTTTGTTGTAAGTGCCTGCTGCATTGGTCAGTAAAGACTGGTGTTCTAAATTATCACCTAGTTTTTCACAATAAAAAGGGTAAGATACTTAAAAACAATAATTATTATAATAGAAGGAGACACGGATAAACGTTTGGAAATTGAACAGATTTCATCTTCAGTGTGTAAAGCAAAATAAAATAATTATATTGTTACGTCTACGTTCGTTAGTTAACTTTCCGTAAATTCGTTCCGACGAAACTTTAGCGACACAAGACCTTTCTTAATAACACTGGTTTATTCTTTCTGAATACAACTTTACCGATACACTTATTTTCAACAGTCGCTCTATAACAAACGCTATAACAACGACCGTTAACTTCAACAATACTTTCTGACTGCAGTTCAATTACTCACTACCTACACATTGTCCCGTCACGTTGTCACATGCGTCCTGAGAGACTTTGCAATTTTGTGTCGTGTATATAACGCTATGTTTCTTCAGTCGAGAACAGATTTAGAAACTTCTACCATTTCTGGAACGATAAATAAAGAATTTTGCCAGTAAAGACGCTGTCTGTCGTCCAAATATACACACCATTTCAGCAGTGTTCGTGAGCGTGAATAAAGACGGTTTCATTATATTCACTGTCTTCCTTTCTCAAAGGCGAATGAAACCTGGTTATGCCGTAAAGCACGCAAAGCATCTTTAGGCTATATCTTCATTTAATGATAAAAATCACAGTTTTCTTTGCATATAGACGCTTGATACATTAAGAACGACTGAAATAATAATTTGAGTAATAATTAATATGTATTTGTTACTTTAAAGATTTAATAGATATTTGTTGTTACTTTATTAACGTTTTTACGCTTATACTGTGAGGTAAAAATGGCTGCTGCTATGATTTTGTCTGGTTTATGAGGTCGTTGCTGTCCTAATTTAGGATCTTCTTTTTAATAAATTCTTGAAAATGTTAAAAAAGAAAAAGGGCCCGGGGAGGATGTTTGCCCCGGGGCCCGTGCTGGTTCTCGACGCTTCTGGTCTTCACTTACTGCCTTCTATCACTCTTCTAAAATTTGAAATCAAAATAGCAGTGTAATAAAATCAAACATTCGTAAACTATACCGTATCGCTATATTAATTACATTTTGCCCGTTGTTTTCTTGATGGCTGTACACTCGTTTCCCATATAAGCAGCAGCTTGTTAGCTGAAAACGGCTCTTTCTAGAAAATATAATGTTGATTACTTATCTCAGTGATTAATAAATACGAATTTTCAGTCAGAAGTCTTGAAATACTTAATGTCACTGGTGAGATAAGCAGCTCAAAATACACATATATACGTTCATAACTATTATCAAAACACATTTTGCAAACAAAATTGATTATATTTGTTTGTTTGGATTTGCGGCGTTTTTGTTGCATTCTTAAATAATCTTTTGGATTCCTAAAACCAGACAACATGATAATGGATATTTTTTCGTTACCTCATTGTACTTCTCATATCACAATTATGGATGTACTGTAAGAAAATAGCAGGATATTTTTTTGTATTTGTACACTCTTGAACTATCAATAAAAACCTTTGTTCGTGATCTGTCGCATGCAGTGATAAATTATGGTTTTTAATATGCGAATTTCGGAAGATCTGAGGTATGACTGGTATGTATATTGTAGTAAGATATGTTTTTTTTTTTTAATTTTAGATGACTTAGCCATTAGATAGAGTTTATTAACAACATCTCAAACTTTGTGAAATATAGAGAAAACCAAATTTTCTCTTTTCTTCTCGAGTCTAGAAGAAATGTAAATTATAAATAACGTGCAGGATCAAGTGGTTAGTTCAATCCACGTCACGATAATAAATTACTTTATTTCTTCTTTTAAGATTTTTACAAACTTAAACACTTGTACTCTGTCATAAGTTGCCTTAGGCCTACATCAGAAATGGCGTTAACTGACACAAAACAAATCAACTTATTTGTACAAAATAACAGCAATAGATAATACACGGTGACTGATTGACTCTCTATCTGGAAAAACTCTATACAGATCATATCGTATTTATAAACAAGTTTCGAATATACTAGAAAAACTCAACGTCACATCTATATAATTTCCTAAGCGTCCTATTCCCTCTAGTAAACAAATTATAACATTAAAGAAATATATCTTAAAATATATATATATTTTAAATTATATATATATAATATTATATATTATAT
>NW_013674829.1:15927-25436 GCF_000517525.1 Limulus polyphemus
AGTAGTTTGGTATATAAAAGAGGGTGACAACGTGACGGGATAATGTAATGTGTTTGTGTAGATAGTGAGTATATGAACTGCAGTCACAGGGTATTGTTGAAGTTAACGTTCGTTCGTTATAGTGTTTGTTTTAGCACGAATATTGAAATTAAGTGTATCGTAAAGTTATATTCGGAAAAAATAAACCAGTTTTATTAAGTAAATATTTGTGTCGCTAAAGTTTCGTCGGAACGAAGTTACAGGAAGTTAATTAACAAACGGAGACATAACAATACTCTCACGTCCGTGATATACAGAATCCTACTGAATACGAACCCTCTCCAACATGAAAAAACCGAAGCTACCAGTTACTGGTGCATCTGTTTCTGCTCAGTTTTGTGCTTGGGTTACATAGCATATTAATATCGTCAATGTTAACTGTATGATCATTTTATTATGCCTGGGCACTGTACAAATTTGAAACATATTCGTTTACTAAATATTTTGTCCTGCTTTAAAGATCCAAGTGACTCAAAATAACAACTTTAGCCTATTTTTTAATGCATTAAATGACTAAAGAAATGCAATTTTCTTGCTGAACATAGTTTTTCACATAACAGTTCATGTGTTAGAGTAGTTTTACTTAACAGAAATAGGCCTAATTTTAAAGCACGTGTGTATGTTTCACTTTACAAAACTAGGCCTAAGCTTGTAAAACGTGAATATTAAATGTTACAATGGTTTGCTATCTATACTTATAAAAGTAAAATGTTTCTTTGATTTATTTGTCAGTTTGTCCACGAACTACTCCATGGTCTTTGGACCAATATCAATCAAACTTGATAGGATGATACATTAGGCCAAGAGGCGTGTCATAGGGCAGTATTACTTGGCCTCACCCACCACTGGGCCATGCCAGCCAAATTTGTTTGTTTAACTAATGACTCCACAGTCTTGAGCCAATTGTTTTTCTAAAAGTTTTCATTTTGAGTTTTATCTTGTAAAAATGTGAGCTTTTTTCGTTAAAAAATCTTAAACATTCAATTTTTGCCATGAAAAATGGCAGCCAAAGCACAAAGGCAGACTCTTAAAGTGGCAAGACTACATCTGAAAAACCCTTGCTTTTTACGTGGTCACTTCTATGTTGGGTGTTCAAGAGTAGAATCACCAAGAAATCTCTTAACTTTGGCCTAGGATAGAAGAAACACTTCTAATGTGGTCTATCAAGAAGCATTCAGATTATCAACAAACACTGAAGCTGTAGAGAGGGATTAGTAAAGCAAAATATTTTAAAAATTAAAAATAGGATCAATATTTAAAATGCACAATAAAAATGTTATTAAGGCCACTGAACAAATTGAACAGACTCTAGATGCTTCGATAGCTTTACTAGGAAATCAAAATAAAACAACTCTAAAACAATATATATTAATGAAAAATGATAAGAAATTAGATGCAACTAAAAAGTATGTATATGTATATCAAACATAGTTCACAGAGAAAGAACTCACATGCTAAATGTAAGGAAAACAAAAGAAGGAATTAGAAAGAATTAGAGCACCAAACAGTAATCGACAGAAAGATAGGAGAAAGTAAAACATACAAGAAAGAACTGGAAAATCTTACCTGAGGAAATTGTTCTTCGTAAAAAAGAGTATTGGGGTATTGTTGATGGTGGAGTCTTAGTGCATCGATAGCCTGTTTGACATTTTCACTCAGCCACATTGATCGCATCAAAACCTGTTAATAAAGGCTGTATATGTATATATATATATCACAAATTGATCAACTGTATGTACAAAACAAGATTGTATCCACTGTTTCAGATATCTGTGCAAAGCTAGACAAGGGACAACTATCTATGCTAGACGTTCTTTATTCTGAACTGATAGACTAAAAGTAAATATAGAAATATTCACTATGTTATGTTAAAACGATTTTGGAAACTCACCATGTCGTTACAGTCTATGTCACCATGTTCAGTCATGCTCTATCTGACGACGATGCATCTTGACAATAACCCTTCAATACAGTTCTATTGCAGAAAGCTTCATTGTAAGGTTGTCATATTCAAAGCACACCCATTCCTAAATGCTTTCCATAATCCACTGAGTGTACAAGGATGATAGTTTCCAAGCACACGTTTCAACAGTCTGCTTAAACACAACTCCATTGGCACAGCATCCAATGATTTGACGACTAAGCCTTATATATAGAATATCATGAGCACTTGTCATTTTCTAGCTACTTGAGGCATGTGATGGTTTGTTGTGGAAGCACTTTATGTACACATAACTTGTGTCACTTTTCCAATCGGAGATTCTTCATGATTGTATTGTGTACTGTTGCCTGAGGCACGTGAGCAACTTTTGCCACTGATGTTTGGGTTTATGGATTATCACCTGTTACAAGCCGCCACATTTTGCTTATCTTGGTTGGAGTACAACTTATTGCAGGTCTCTTTTTAGATGTTCCTAGTGCACCAAGTTAATCCATATTCTTTTTTTTTCAATGCCATTACGTACAGTGGTTATCTCCGCCTGTAAATTATAAATCCCTGATCTGGATATATCTGTATGATCTGAGTGTGTAATTGCGTCAGAAAGAACTGTTACATACCTTTCCCCAAAACGATCAATTTAAGGTATTTACGCCAAGTAATGTAAAAATGTAATTTTGATATATGCTATTGCGCTGCGACTTTATATGGACTCTGTTTGTCATGTGACTTGCTGACTTGCATATTCAAAAATGTTCAATATAACGTACTCAACCTTCTGTATACATATATATATATTAAAAATATACAAGCGTAAATATTTTGATACCATCATTGAAAAGAAATCGCTTTATAAGAATTGCTCTGTAAGGTTTACAAAACAATGCAATATATGAAAATAATAAGTAGTTTTACTTATTGCTTCTAACGGCATTTCTCGTTTAAAACGAGAGAAAATAAGAGCAGAAATAAGTAAGCAAACATTACTTCTTTCAATCTAAAGTAGACAATGTCAACTTGGAGTCCAATTTTCAGGAATAGTTCATTTGTATATGAAGCTTCCCACCAGCATCATGTACTTACTGTACCTGACCAATCCTGTTTTCAATAGCTTAGTAAAATATATTAGTCTTTGTGAAAAACTTGGTAACAAACACGTGAGTTCTAATTAAAAAATGAAGTATGATTTCCTCATTGTTATACTTGATTCATCAGTTATTAGTACGGCACCAGAGGGCCTTGCTATTATGTTTTGAAGTTCTTCTCAAATACTGACTTCGAGTGCCTTTGTCATTTTGCTGGTGTTCACTTATCAACAGGTTTGAAAGCAATGAACAATAAAATATAACTAATGTTACTTACAAATAATTAATAACGTAGCCCTAGAAATTAAAAATGGTTATACATAGTAATGATATTTCATTAAAACAATAGTTGTATTTATGGCACTACTACATCTGATAGCTATTATTAAAATTGATTAAAACTGGGTTGGATTTTTCCATTTATAATATACCACTTTTTGGTCAGTTGTGAAAGGTATAACCATTAATTTACACTTGTTAGTGTTTATATGCCAGAGTATCTGTTTACATGTTAATGCATCTGTTTATATACTATTGTATCTGTTTACATGTTCTTACATCCATTTACATGTTAGTGTACCTGATTAAATGCTAGTGTATCTATTTATACTTTAATGTATCTGTTTACATGAAAGTGTGTCTGTTTACATGTTAGTATATCTGTTTATATGTTAGTGTATCTATTTACATGCTAGTGTATCTGTTTACATGCTAGTGTATCTGTTTACATGTCAGTGTATCTATTTATATGTTAGTATATCTGTTTACATGCTAGTGTATCTGTTTACATGTCAGTGTATCTGTTTATACACTAACATATCTGTGTATACATTAGTGTTTTTACATGCTAGTCTATTGTTTATGTATTAGTGTCTCTGTGTACCTGTTAATGGGTCTGTTTATACGCTAGCATATCTGTTTATACATTAGTGTTTTTTACATGCTAGTCTACTGTTTATACATTAGTGTTTTTTACATAATGATAAAACAATAGTGTTGTTTAATAAGTGTGAATGTGTGGAGCATGTAGAAAAACCAACAAATAAGTGAACAGTGTCTGTCATTCAGGAAGTGTAACAATTTGATGCTGTATTTACATCAAGGATTATCCTAAATAAAATGTTTTATCATTCTTTGTATTCCTAAAAAAATCTTTGTTTTAACTGATAATTCCTTTCACTAGAAGTAAAACTTTGAAAAATATGTGATTATCTGAAACGTAAATGTAAACAGTTTGTACAAATAGTGTACCCTTCTAAGGCTGTATTAATGAAAGGTTATCCATAGACGACTAGCACACTTAATAAATGACTGGTATATAGTCTTAAATAGACATTTAAGACTTCACAGCTGATTGGTACAGAGTCTGGCATAGACAACTAGCACTTGAGAAGTGACTCGTATAGTGTCTTAAATAGACAATTAGTACTTCAAACTGACTGGGATATGTATTTTTGTAAAGCAATGGAGAGCATTATCACAGTAACCATCAAAAAGTCTTGTTAAACAAGAGTTATATAACTGCAGGTTTAAAGGGAAAAAAACCCTACTATTCTAAAAACAAATAGTTACCATTTTTCATGAGCACTATAAACCAACAACTAATAAATAAAGAGCTGCTTACTGTAAACTTCCAATCAGAACTGTAAACCAACAACTAATAAATAAAGAGCTGCTTACTGTAAACTTCCTGTCAGAACTGTGAACCAACAACTAATAAATAAAGAGCTGCTTACTGTAAACTTCCTGTCAGAACTGTAAACCAACAACTAATAAATAAAGAGCTGCTTACTGTATACTTCCTGTCAGAACTGTGAACCAACAACTTGTAAATAAAGAGCTGCTTACTGTATACTTCCTGTCAGAACTGTAAACCAACAACTAATAAATAAAGAGCTGCTTACTGTATACTTCCTGTCAGAACTGTAAACCAATGACTAATAAATAAAGAGCTGCTTACTGTAAACTTCCTGTTAGCACAATAAACTAACGACTAGTAAATAAATGGGTACATAGTGATAACTTCCTGTTAGCACTATAAACTAACAACTAGTAAATAAAGGACTTCTTAGTGGGAATTTCCTGTAACGTGTCTTCTACTTTATCATAAATAATGTGAACATCTATGGTTAAGAAAGTAAGAAACCGAATGTAACTAACCTGAGCCACAGCTGTAATTATACGTGATCCACCAGCACCACCTATAACAGCTTTCAGATCACCATCTTTATCTAAAATAACCGATGGACTCATAGAGGACAAAGGTCGTTTACCAGGTTCAATGAAATTGGATGGGGAAGGAAGGAGACCAAAGGAATTTATTATGTTTGGTGAAGAAAAGTCATCCATCTCATTGTTTAGAATGATTCCTGTTGATGAAGATCTTCTTTTGGAACCAAACCTGAGATATATAGACTGATTAGTTGGACGAAAATAATTTGCAAAATATGTTATAAAAATGTTTTCTAGAAGGTTTTGGAACCTAGCAATAGTTTCCATTCTGATCATTACATTACTGTCCGAATTAAACAAGATTTGCCCTAATTCTTACAACATACAACACAGATATACCCAGATCGACAATATACAACATGGACATCATCAGGCCGACAACACAGAACACGAACATTCTCAGGCCTACAACACATAGCACGAACACCCTCAGGCCTACAACATAGAACACGAACATTCTCAGGCCTACAACACATAGCACGACCATCCTCAGGCCTAAAACCAAGACATAAACATTCTCAGGCCTACAACACAATATGAACATCTTCAGGCAGGTAACACAAAACATGAACCTCCTCAGGCCTACAACACATATCATGAATATCTTCAGGCTTACAATACACAGCAAAGGCATCATCAGAACTACAACGTGCAACAAAATCTAGAAGGATTTCCATTTGAAAATGTGACACAAGTACAGTGTACTATTTACAAGATACAAGATGGAGATTGAGTTAGGCTAATAAAAGAGGAATGAACAATGTTCATGGGAGTGAAATAGTGAGTCAACCCAAAGCCAACAGATAAAGCATGACTGGATGTGGTGTCATGAACTATAATGACATGGTGAGGTTCCAAACCATTTTCATGTAACATACTCAACCTCTGTATATATATATATGTGTGTGTCTTCGTGTATTATTAGGTGACATTTCAGCTATAGGCCTACTTGAGATACAAGATGGAGATTGAGTTAGGCTAATAAAAGAGGAATGAACAATGTTCATGGGAGTGAAATAGTGAGTCAACCCAAAGCCAATCACTTTATAATGTGTGAAAAAAGCCTAAGAATAATTTAAAAAGATGGAGATTGAGTTAGGCTAATAAAAGAGGAATGAACAATGTTCATGGGAGTGAAATAGTGAGTCAACCCAAAGCCAATCACTTTATAATGTGTGAAAAAAGCCTAAGAATAATTTAAAACTGAATTATGTTAAAAGGACTAAATGAGACTGAACTTGATTATTTTAGTGTTGTTTCTTAAGAAGTATTTTAAGATAATGTGGCCCACAGACAAATATTTTAGAAATTTATATTACAGCTACAATATATGTATATATCGTATCATACCTTTACACAATGTTGTATACATACACTGCCCCTACAGGATCAGAGATATATTTTTACCTAGTTTTCTGTTTTAAATTTGAAACATTTTCACGAATTGTTATTATTATTATTTTCAGAAATGAAGGGCATGGCAGAATTGTGGTTTTGATTGTTTTTATCTGATATACAGTGTCTTAGCATCATAAAATGATCAGCCTTGCCATACAGGTGGCATTGATAATATCAATCTGCAGTAGCACAAAACTGAACAGAAACAGATCCATCAGTAACTAGTAGCTTCGTTCAAAGGGTTCGTATCCAGTAGAGTTTTGTATATCAAGGGTGTATTGTGGATATTTTGGAGAATACCACTGGTTTTGCAAGTGCTCATATTCATATAATAGGGCGATATAAATAAGATTACATCTTTTACTATGCTGTTGCTGTTGTTTTAGTACAAGGCTACGCAATAAACTATCTGTACTCTGTTTTATGCTGGGAAACGAACCCTGGATTTTAGAATTGTATTCGTAAACCTACAACTGATCCACCAAGGGACATTTTTCACACGTTAAAGATCTAATGTTTCTGTGAATAAGATGAAATTATTTTGGTGTAGCCTATTGCTTAGTATGGATTTATAGTTCATGATTCATTACCACAGAAACACGCTCCGCACTTTGGGGCGATATTATACTATGTGAATAATGGTCAAATCCCACTCATCAGGGCTTACAAGAGTTACCCAAGAGTTGGCGGTGGGTGCTCTCGAATAGCTGAATTCCTTCTAGTCTAACAGTACAAAATTAGGGACAGCTATACACATATAGCCCTTGTACAACTTTACTAAAATTTCTGAAAATAAATTAGTGTAAAGATATGAATTAAATATGTATTAAAACAAACAATTTCACTTTGCGATTCTTTCGTATGCAATTCCTGGGGAATTTGTCATTAGCTAGGAAAGTCAGATGATTCTGTTCTAATGGATATTCAATGCTAAGGTTTCGTTCATTCATCAATTCATGAGGAAGCTGTTCATATGGGTACAAGGAAAGCCATAAGTAGTTAGCTCTGCACTCTGGTGGCAAGCCGCTGATTGGCTGCCTCAGGCGCTAGGGGAGGGGTCGAGACAATGACGTCGTAGTTCCACGGAGTGGCGCCAGAGGGTGTGTTGCTAGGGCATGGGTGACGTCATAGTTCCCGTTTGTCTCAAGTTCTTACTAAGGTAGTGTTTTTATAGGCAAATGGTGTTACTAGAGTCAGTGTTACTATAGGTGGATAGTTCAGTAGGATGATGAGCTTGTCGTAAGGTATCTCGACGTGTCTAAACATATGATTACATCATCAACTTTTTGGCTTTCTCTTCTATAATATTTTATTTCAATAAAATATTTTTACAATATCTGTTCCAGAAATATTTTAATCCCAATTACTATTTCGCTTTATAAATGAAACTCACATTAAATCCACTATTTCATTAGTTTTTATCCTTTTTCACTTCACTATTTTAACTTAGTGGCATAGCATAAGTTTTTACAATTATCTGTCCTGAAAAGGACGGATTTTTTATGTTAACATAATTATTTAAATTTCTAAGTATTTATTACATGTATAAATTTAACACATAAAAAAAAACAATAAGATTGTAATTATATATACACATAGTAATATATATATACACTAGTTATAATGTTTGGCTTTATGGATTAAAGATATTGTTATGCTAATCCTCTATGTATGTAGTTTTCATTAGTAATCTCTAATTTTAACAAATGGTTAATAATCTCAGTAGTAAATCATTTTGCTACAACTAAATATGATAAATGAACGACGTGCTGTTTTAACCAATCACTACTATTTTAGAAACTACTTAAAACTAGCTGGACGACCCATCCTCTGGACGGAAGTTATATAAATTCATGATTAATGAAAGACATGAAAAACTACCTCCCTTTCATGTAATTGTAAAAAATACCAAAACGCCCACAAAAACTGCAAAACACAGAATGTGAAACCATGTATCTCCACGTGGACCCAACAAACCTTCATGTCAACAGGAAGTAAAGTAATGGTAAAAAAAACAACAACGCAAAACTGAAAACTTGGTGTGTCTTCCCTATGGACCGGCCAGGTGGTAAGGGCACTCGACTCGTAATCTGGGGGTCGCGGGTTCGAATCCCCGTCACACCAAAACATGCTCGCCCTTTCAGCCGTGGGGGCGTTATAATGTTACGGTCAATCCCACTATTCATTGGTAAAAGAGTAGCCCAAGAGTTGGCGGTGGGTGGTGATGACTAGCTGCCTTCCCTCTTGTCTTACACTGCTAAATTAGGGTCGGCTAGCGCAGATAACCCTCGTGTAGCTTTGCGCGAAATTCCAAAACAAACAAACAATCACTTAACACTAACGTGTTTCACCAAAGCCTAATATACTAGCATCAATATATGTAAGTAGAATCACAGATTTGGTAAGTACTGAAACATTTATCAACAACACTTGAAGCTAGAAAGAAGCGAACTTATCTAAGATTTATCAAAATAATATATCCTACCCTGGAAGAGTAAACAGAAATTTTGTAAATAGTTGATCTTACAAATAAAAATGTTTGTGAAAAAATATCTCAGTTTTTTTTTTTTGCTTTTATTATTTACTACTATAATATATATATATATTTAATAAATCAATCTCGTTTACTTTACAACCAAAATAAGTTGTATGTTCGCTATACTTTAATTAGTGAAGAACTGATTTTGTATGTCACTGGACTTAACAGTCTGTAAAAACGAATTTATCTATGCTTTCACTTTAAATAATGATACAGAAACATAAATATTTACAAAGTTCAAGTAGGTGTGATTACCGTTTTAATCTATATTAATGAT
>NW_013674830.1:0-3924 GCF_000517525.1 Limulus polyphemus
TTTGTCTTCAGAGATTTTGATTTTACCTGTGTTTCACTTTTGTCTTCTGAGGTTTTGTATGCAGATTTCTTAAGGTGTTTCTTCTTTCTTTAGTTTCCTGGTGTTCTTTTTAACGGACAGCGTACATTTTTTTCGAGTAATGTTAAAATCTCTAGACAGATGTTATCTGTAAGATTTCATCTTAAAGCAAAGTCAGGCCTTTCGCCAGGAATGACGTAGCATTGGGCTAAAGATTTATGACGGTTTCTATGGTAACTATTTTGTGTGGTCTTGTAGTGTCTTTTCGTAATAGTACAACAG
This sequence comes from Limulus polyphemus, assembly GCF_000517525.1. NCBI lineage: Eukaryota > Metazoa > Arthropoda > Merostomata > Xiphosura > Limulidae > Limulus > Limulus polyphemus. Next base: position 301 of record NW_013674830.1, read on the forward strand.
TATATTGTTGCCTTTTTTAGTGGAAGTAGAGTTGACAGCTTACGCTTATGACGTACGTATTGGCAGGCATTTGATTCTTCAGTCTGTATCCTTGAAGTTGTGACGTTTGGCCAGTTTTAGAATAGTAGGTCCGTTATTTTATCGATTACCAATGAGTATTTCTATTAATTTCTGATAATGTTTTCTTATGATAATTCGAATCCATAATGTATTGTAGGAAAGATTAAGAAAATGATGTGATTATTCATTGTTTTGGTTTTAGTTGTTGTTATTTGCCCCCCTTTTAATGGTCATTTCTACATGCAACGCTGTTAGCATTGTTGTCTGTGTGACAGTGTCTTTAACCTTTGTTGTTCAAGGCACTGTTGCCTTTGTTGTTAAAGGCAGTGTTGTTAACCGCCATTATATCATTTTAGAAGAATTGGAATCCACACAACGTCGGAAAATTGATGCAACAAAGTAAAATCAAAGTTCAAAAATAGAAACAAATTTATTTGATATATATATATATTGTAACGTTTAGAGAAGCCGCTTTTCGTTAGGCCCAGCATGGCCAGGTGGTTAGGGCGCTAGGGTTGCGGGTTCGAATCCCCGTCCCACCAAACATGCTCGCCCTTTCAGCCGTGGGGGCGTTATTATGTTACGGTTAATCCCACTATTCGTTGTTAAAAAGAGTAACCCAAGAGTTGACGGTGGATGATGATGACTAGCTGCCTTCCCTCTAGTCTTTCACTGCTAAATTAGGGACGGCCAGCGCAGATAGCCCTCGTGTAGCTTTGCGCAAAATTCAAAACAAACAAACAAAAAGCTTTTCGTCAGGTTTAATACGAAAATGGAATGAAAGGTAGCCAACGTTTTACTACTGGCTCTTTATCAAGGCTACTAATACAAGAACCTAGTCGGCCAAAATTTGACACACCTGCTCAGGTGGGTGTCTTAACGAGTTGTTGTTTTTTTTGGTAGTTATAGAAGTAATCGGGAATAATGTAGGGCCTTTATCGGTATACTGGCGCTTTTGATCCCTACAGTAAAGCGTGGGGATTATATGACAGTTGTACTAATATTTTTAGTATTTATTTCATGGCATTATTATATTTCCTTGAAAGTTGAGGATTTAAAAAATAAAACAAAAGCCAAATTTTTAAGTGTCTCTGAGTAATCCTTTGATATAATATATTCGTTATGAAAGCAGTACACCATTGCGCAATTGGAAAATAAAGTTACTGATGATTTGAAATAAAACTCCTGGATACCTTACACATTTTTACAGTGGAAGACCTTTTAGAAGCTGACGAAGCGTGATATGATTAAATATATTTCTCATAAGACATTATGTTAGGCCTATTATATTTGTGACACTATAATCCTAATCTAATCCATAATAGGCCTAACATAAGGTTGTATGACAAGTATAATTAATCATATCTAACACCGTGTATGTGTTTCATACATTGATATTAAAGCTTCTCAATACCCAACTAAAACCCATCCGTACATACCATGAAAATAAAACTATCCGATGTTCAATACATCTAATGAATACGTTTTTGACTAAATATATCCCTTTATGTACGTATTTTACCGATGCGTTTGACTCAAAATTAAATTCGCTACTTCATATATGTTATGAGTAATACAGAACTCCATAGACAGGCAAATGATCCACAAACGGAAAGTAATTTTTTTATTGACGTGGAATGAGTTTTTGTGGGCCTACCCTGTGACAGTATCACTGAGGGTAATGTTAAGAATGAAACTGGAAAAATAATGTCATTTAATAAAAAACCACCGTTTAAAAGTCGAAAAAATCTCTATGATTCCGCTCTTTCCAGGCAACTAATTCAGAAGTGAATGGGTGAATGAAGACAATTGTATGGAATAAGATTTGAGTTGCGAGATCAGAAGCTTGAAGAAACAGGAAGGTTTTTGTGTTTTTGAAGGTCCAAAAATTGAATAATATTAAAATAAAAGCCCCATACGTAAGGTAACAATAATAATAATAATGGCATAATATTCAGTTGAAAGATAATTCTAAATGGTCCTGTGTATGGAGAGTATCACCAGGATATCCGATATGAAATCTATCTCAGCAGCTACGTACTACAGACTCATTTACCCAAATGTATACTTGTTGGCAGACTCGCATCAGTAACCAATATATTGACAATGGAGCCGCCATGTTGACATTTATCACATTTGGACAGTACTTTGAGCACAGCTGTTGGTTGTTTATCACCATTTTAAAATATGTTTAGGATGTTTATTTCACCTGCCTATAATTGTTGTTGTGGAAAGATTTTGGTAATTTATGGATTAAAATGTTTCATTTGTTATTTTTTACACTTTTGCTATTAACATTTATAGTGTATGAAGCAGATTAACAAAGGTTTTGAAGGACATGACCTTGAATGACCTCAGTGATACTGTCACAGGGTAGGCCCACAAAAACTCATTCCACGTCAATAAAAAAAGCAGATTAACAAAGGTTTTGAAGGACATGACCTTGAATGATCTAAAATGTCTTGTTTTACATTGACTAAATATTGTTGAAAGTATTCTCTTCAAATGAGTAACTTCAAAATAATTTTCCTACTTGTGAACCATGTTCAAGCGTTCTTTATTTAGTGACTTATTAGTCCATTTTGTAAATACAATTGAGAGTATTTATAATTTTCTCATTCTTATGATATATATATACTTTGTTACATAATTATCTATTATTGTAGAAAATAATTCATGGTTTTGAAGTAAACGCTTAATCTTGTTTTCAACGTTACACTTTCTATGATTAAATACAATTCAAATAAAACTTCGTTTTTTAGCTGAAAACATGTCGTTTATAATAGTTAAAGTTCTGACATTCTCAGAACAAAACGTACAATTACAAATGATCAACATACATTTCAAGCATTTTGTTCAGAGGAAATATCCCTTGTATATATATAATGTTCAGATGTTATCTCTAAAAGCATGTATATTACATTATCAAAACATACAGAGTGCAATATTATAACCATTGTTAAAAAAAAGTTCAAACAACAAACAATTAAAGGAAGAAATGTGAAACCGGGTTTCACCTCCTTACTGCTGCTTATCTCCAAAATGTTCAAGTTCACATAGCGGTATTTATGTTTATAGAAATAGACACTTTTTGCGAGAAAAATTTATAAATCACGATCAGCCAGTAACAAAAAAGTAAATCATATATAATACAAACAAACCACGATCCAATAAAAATATCCATACGAAATCGACATGCATGGCTGAAGGTGTATTCCATACTTATTCCACGACTCAAAAATCACACACACACACAAAAGGAATATATAAAAAAAGATCAGATTTCACTGGATGCTGATAACCTTTCATTCATCTCATGTATATCATTGGAACCAATGAAAATGGGAATTGTCACTGTTTTTGTTTATCATGGGAACCAATGAAAATGGGAATTGCTACTGTTTTTGTTTATCATGGGAACCAATGAAAATGGGAATTGCTACTCCTTTTGTTTATCACGGGAACCAATGAAAATGGGAATTATCACTGTTTTTGTTTATCATGGGAACCAATGAAAATGGGAATTTCTACTGTTTTTATTTATCATGGGAACCAATGAAAATG
>NW_013674830.1:4924-7017 GCF_000517525.1 Limulus polyphemus
AGAACCAATGAAAATGGAAATTGCTACTATGTTTATCATGGGAACCAATGAAAATGGGAATTGCTACTGCTTTAAATTAATATTTATGTACATCAAAAAGATGGAAATGAAGAAAGATTTTACGTAAGTTAAAATAAAGAACGTTCAGTAATGGTATAATGTCACCCGTTGGATCAGCGGTACGTATAGAGACTTACAACACTAAAATTCGAGGTTCAATTCACCGCAGTGAACAGAGCGCAGATAGCCCAATATGTGGTTTGCGCTAAATCAACAACAGCAACAAAAAACTATATTTAAATATTGCTGGAACTAATTTATTTGAAAATTACCTCCAACATACGAGTTACAATTAAATTTGTTTTTAGAGAGCAAAGCTACAACTGGGTTATCTGCTTGTGTCCAGCGCGGGAATAGAACCCCGGATTTTAGCGTCGTAAGTCCGTAAACTTACCACTGTCTCATCGGGGTACTTACAGTTAAAGAATTCGATTGTGAAGAAGAAACAAGTGGATACGTGGCATGAAAACAAACCAAAACCAAAACCTAGCAATATATATATATATAAACCCCTACATACATAGCACAACGGGAATTGTCCCCTATATACATCACTATTTCTCCGAAAGGAGGCGGAAGGCTGCTTGGAGGGGATCACCTGTTTTAACCATAGTGCAGTAGCGTGTCGTCTGTCAGTCAGTCACTTAAGGGACGCTTAACGTGACGTCAGTAAAACGTGCGCATGCCATGAACCACGAGAAGAATTATACACTCTGTAGGCTACAACATAGCCATGACATACGAACTTGAAAAGCAAGAAATAAAAAATATATGTTACTCTTAATTTTGGGTTTTATTTACTCTCGAAACAGAACACTTTCGAGGACCTAGCTACGTACAGGCTGGTTAATTTCGAGTTCACCAAACAGAACACTTTCGAGGACCTAGCTACGTACAGGCTGGTTAATTCCAGGTTTACCAAAGAGAACACTTTCGAGGACCTAGCTACGTACAGGCTGGTTAATTCCAAGTTCACCAAACAGAACACTTTCGAGGACCTAGCTACGTACAGGCTGGTTAATTCCAAGTTCACCAAACAGAACACTTTCGAGGACCTAGCTACGTACAGGCTGGTTAATTCAAAGTTCACCAAACAGAACACTTTCGAGGACCTAGCTACGTACAGGCTGGGCTAATTCCAAGTTCACCAAATAAAACACTTTCGAGGACCTAGCTACGTACAAGCTGGTTAATTCCAGGTTTACCAAACAGAACACTTTCGAGGACCTAGCTACGTACAGGCTGGTTAATTCCAAGTTTACCAGATATTTAAAGACAATTTCACTGGGATACACGAGGAGTTGAGTCTCGTCCATACAATGAATAGTGAAATAAACATTCTACAGGCTTACGAAAGTAAATATATACACACGTGAAATAACTGAAAGATGTGACAAATTAAAGAAATTATACCATTGGAAACAAATCACTTTAAAAATGTGTAGTTTTATTTCCTTGACGACACAAAGCTATATACTGCTGTACACGTCACGGTTATCGAAACTCGGCTTTTTTAGCGTTATAAGATCACTGTGCCATCGGGGCGACAACGACAATTTGAAAAGCAGTTTGTCATTAACCGGAAATCTTGTTTCCGGTTTCAAAGAGCGTTTGCTCGAAACGTCGCTAGGTAAATGGAAAAAAATTAATGTAATATATCTCCAAAAGTTAATTTACATATATATATATATATATATACATATACGTCTGTATGTGCGCGCACGCGTTTGTGTAATCATTATTAATAATGAGATAGACACACCTACAGTCAACATAAATTTCTGGTTTCGCGACATGTAAAATATCTGACTATCATGGGAACACTTGGTTACACCTCTAATATAAACAGACAATGGCTGCAAAGTACATATGTATATATAGCCTTCATCAATTTAATACATATACATACATACATTTATTAATATATACAGCCTTCATTAACTTATTATATACTAGCTGGAGTAACCGTCCCTGGACAGAAGTTATGTAAATTCATGATTAATGAAAGGTTATCTTAGGACATCAAAGCTGTT
>NW_013674830.1:7913-15930 GCF_000517525.1 Limulus polyphemus
GGGTTCCTCGTCATCAAATATGTAGTCTTTATTACAGTTAAAAGTGGGTTCCTCGTCATCAAATATGTAGTCTTTATTACAGTAACAGCACATAGGATAGAGAAACTTTCGGTGAACAAGATTAAAAACAAAATATAAAGCTTGTTTTAGCTCCGCCTGTCGGTAGAACTACGGTTTCATCGGTTTTCTATTTTATTACCAGTCCAACCTAATGTTTATAAATATATCGTCGTATCAGTAAAACAAAAACATGAGTTTGTATGTAGCATACATGCTATAATTTTCTAAATACGATTATTAAATTGAGTAAAACATGCTCACTAATCCAGATATCAGGTTAATTTGTAGGCGCGGCTGTTTGGAAAACGGGGTGAAGTTGATTGTATTTTCAGGTAAAAACCGATTTCCGGCCAAGTATGAGACAGCCACACCCACAAGTAACATCAGATTCGATCAAGAAATAAGTTCTGTAGTTTATAACTTGACTGAAAAATAAACAGATTAGACACATTTAAATGACGGTGAAAACAATCTTTATTTAGACACAACATATAAAACAGTGTTTGTACCTATGTAGATAAGGGGACAATCGCCATCACTGAATCATTGAACAGCTCGCCAGTTTTCCGTCTGTCGAGATGAATCTCTGGCGATCACGGTGAAAGTCAAGTAGAACTGAACACAGAAAATGTGCCTGGATTTCTAATGTCAACTCGCTTTCTTTGTCCAGTGGAAGAAAACAAAACTGTTATACACACACATAGAGAGAGTTAAATGTGAAATAATACTGTTTATTTGACCAACTACGAATGGTCTGACAACTAAGACTAAACTGTCTGAACTGCTAGGATTCAAACACACACACACATGTCCACTCAGAGAACAAGGAAATGATGCTTCTTTAACTTTATCCAATCAAACAGAAGATGGTAAAATGACCCCTCTGTTCTCATGACAAAGTTGGGCTAGAGAAAGGTGAAGGAAAATGTCCACTAATTTCAGAATCCAGCAATACTGATAGATCAATAATATAACACAAGGCCCATGTCCTATAGAGAAATCTTGCAATCTCAAGATGCTGGCTTATAGTTGTGAAAACCCGATCAGTAGTATAAGTATCAGTATCCATGGCTACCACGGATGTTTGGTTACATCTGTGGCGCTTCAGTGCTAGAAAAGCTGTGATAAAATCTGTCTCAATGCTTTTCACTGCGACACAGCCATACGATTTTAAATGACAACAGTTTACTGCCCGTAGCCAAGTTTTTAGATAAGTGCTCATATTTTGATAGTAATTAAAACCTTCTCTTATGAATTATTACCTAGATGACACCACAATGTCCGTCATCCAGTTAATACCGATCAGTTTGTTATAAAGCATCAACCGGGTGACACAAGGGTTTTACTTGTTTGGAACCATGAAAACTCACACTACATGTCTGAACATGTCCGTATTGACTAATCACCAACGGAGTGTTTCCGCGCTTTGCGAACATCAGAATTAAATATTAATAAACAATATACACCTAACGCTGACACTAAGCCTTACATTCGTGGTATAAGTGCAGGTTGATTTGAACAAGGTATATGTATCACATCCCGCACTTTCGTTACAAGCAATATATACTTTTATAGACAGAGATTCGGTGTGATTATGAAAAATCCATAAACAGATTTTTGTAACTCGTGGCTGTAATGTGACGTTAAGAAAAACCGTAAGTAACTTTATCTCAGTTCCCAGTGCATGTCGTGCGTGGATTTATTTCATATCGATTTAATGATGTCGTGTAGCAAAGAAAGGAGTCATTCAAATGTTCTTCCATCGGAAATAGATCACCTGTTGATGTAGCTGCAAAATGGTTTATTTAAGGAATACGAATTGATGGATGATGTGGTATGATGGTGTGTATCAAAGGAAATGGTCATTTAGATGTCTTTTGATCCGAACCTGTTGATGTAGCTCTTTAATAGCTTATTCTGAGAAATTAAAATCAACAGTAAGATGCATCTGTGTCTTATTGTTGATTTTAACTTCAGAAATTGTTGATTTTAACTTCAGAATACACATACATCTTATTGTTGATTTTAACTTCAGAACACAGATGCATCTTATTGTTGATTTTAACTTCAGAACACAGATGCATCTTATTGTTGATTTTAACTTCAGAATCACAATGCATACACATACATCTTATTGTTGATTTTAACTTCAGAACACAGATGCGTCTTTCTTATTGTTGATTTTAACTTCAGAACGCATCTGTGTTGTGATTACTACATTCGCGTTGTATGCGAATTTTGATGTACCTCTATAGCTGAGACAGCAGATCTGGGTATTTTACTTAAAAACACAGTACACGTAAAAACCTTTCGACCTTCTAAGGTCTTCATCGGGTAAAAGTGTTCATTAATTTGACACATGGATATAAAAGTGTGTTTTTTTTCCGGTTCTGGTTGAAACTCCTGTATTTTAAAAAGCACGTATTTTTAAATGGCGTTTTGTTTCGCAAGTGGCTTTACGGTCACCACTGATGATGACCGAAACATTGTTACTTGTACTGTGTTTTTAAATAAAACATTTTTAAATACCCATATCAGCCGTCTCAGGTTTTATTATAAAGATATTGGAATGATTTATAACTAACCATAAACCATGAAGTAAAGAAACTGGACTGGTTTGGTGTGTTTAAAGTAAAGAAACTGAACTGGTTTGGTGTGTTTAAAGTAAAGAAACTGAACTGGTTTGGTGTGTTTAAAGTAAAGAAACTGAACTGGTTTGGTGTGTTTAAAGTAAAGAAACTGAACTGGTTTGGTGTGTTTAAAGTAAAGAAACTGAACTGGTTTGGTGTGTTTAAAGTAAAGAAACTGAACTGGTTTGGTGTGTTTAAAGTAAAGAAACTGAACTGGTTTGGTGTGTTTTAAACTAATTATTGAATTCTACAGTATTATTATAGTATTTCACTTCTCCGCAAGTTGATACCAGTTTTACCAGTAAGATACATCATATTTGGTTCCAGCTATATATATGTATATGTAAATATGCAGAAATAAAGACGCGCTTTCCAAACCAATACATTCAAACCTTGCTTAATATTTGTATTTCGACTTTCAAGTAAAATTTCCATCGTCAATGTAACAATAAATAATTTTGTCAGTTCATCTAAAAAAAAGGCCTTTCCATACAGAAGCTTCTGTAATGTCCTTCCTGCAATGGAAAATGTATGTGTATACTATGAAAACTAGCTCACCAACAGCCGTACAATATATCGAACCGTACAGCTGAAGATACGGTCACACTTTACTATCAAATATTTGTGTCGTTTGCCAACTAATCTATTTTCTAGGTTCTGCTCTCTTTGGAAACCTGCTCGATGACTCGACCTTCATCAGAAACAGTCTATAATATAACTGTTGTGTTACTATGCAACACACACGTTATTTGACAGCCTAGTTTTTAATGAAAAAACAATTACAGAGACTGAGTGCGTCGTATTGAAAATACTTTGAAACCCCACCTAATCGTTACAATTCATGTTGCCACGTCCAGTCATACTCCATCTGACGATTGTATATCTTGACAATAACACAGCAGCGTAGTTTCCATTGCAATTACAAAAGGCTCCGTCATAATGCTTTCAAGTCCAAAGCGCGCCATTCTTCCCCACTGCTTTCCATAATCTATCTAGCAAAGAGGACGACGCCCCTTTCAACAGTATGACCACAAAGAAATCTACAGGCGCTAATTCTGATGACTTGACCAGAATGCGTGAAATATGTAATGTTGAACGGAGGTGTCTTGGAAGCACCTTGTGTACACGTAACACTTGTGTCGCTTCTCCAGACGGAGATCATTGTTGATTATATTGTGTACTGTTGCCTGAAACATGTGGACGTCGGGTTTTTGCCATTGAATTCTCACAAGCTGCAAATCTCCCACTTTAATAGTTTGACATCGAGCCTGGTGGTTAGGGAAATCAGAGGGACGCGGGTTCGAACCCTGTCACCGAACATGCTAGCCTTTTCAGCGGTGGGGGCTTTATAATGTGACACTATTAATTGGTAAACGAGCAGCCGAAGAGATGGCGGTGGGTGATGTTAACTAGCTGCCTTCCCTCTAGAATATCACTTAAAAATTAGGGATGGCTGGCGTAGATAACCGTCGAGTAGCTTTGCACGAAATTCACCAAGAAAACAAACAAGCAATTATAACGACGAAACCGAGAACAGCTGTGTTAGTATGAATTGTAACCTCAGACTTCTCATAAGCAGAGGTGGGAGCTATAATATTCTCCATCTCCTTTCGTGGCGCAAAAATATTTAGGGTTATATTAAGAGTTGAGATGAATAACTGAGCGGGGAACAAAACTGTAAATGAAAATGTGGGATTTTCAGTGTTTTTACTCAAATAGTAACCTAAATGAATTTAGGTATGTTTTGTTTGGAAGCAAGCACAAAGATACACAATGGGCTATCTGTGCTCTGCCCACCACGGGTATTGAAACCCGGTTTCTAGTGTTGTAAGTCCGCAGACAAACCACTGTGCCACTGGGAGGTTAATTTATGTATGTGAATATTGTTATGACATTTCCTCGAATTCATTATTCGATACTATAACAGCGGACCAACTGTTTAATGATTATATATATATATATATATATATATGCTTAATTACAAACAAACAAACAAAGACGCTATGGTTTGAATTCACTGAATATCATTAGAGCTGCATAGCTGAACTGACACAGTATCTGTAAGCAGCAAAAGTTGAACACTCGTGTATGAGAAACACAGTTAAAAAAATGACAGTTAAAAACTCTATTGTGTTCATTATCTGAAACATAAAAATAATGCTGTAATACTGATCATAGATAGAAAACTCATGTGTCCATTATTTGAAACATAAAAATAATGCTGTAATACTGATCACAGATCGAAAAATCATGTGTCCATTATCTGAAACATAAAAATAATGCTGTAATACTGATCACAGATCGAAAAATCATGTGTCCATTATCTGAAACATAAAAATAATGCTGTAATACTGATCACAGATCGAAAAATCATGTGTTCATTATCTGAAACATAAAAATAATGCTGTAATACTGATCACAATAAGAACATTTTACCAGTAAACTACGTCCTCTTATTTTATAGTTAAGCAAACTGCAAAACAGTTATTTACAGGGATGTAAATATGGATTCTTAATTCTCCAGTTTAAAGTAGTAAAGCTAAACTAGAGTTGAGTTATCAACTACTCCAACGTGAAACAGTAAAGTTGGACTGTGTGTGTCATAATAGTAAGTGGTTGAAAGTAACAGAACTTTACTCCTTTGAAGGTTATAAAACAAAATACGAAACTAATTAAAGTGGTGTGGTACATGTGTGTGTGTGGCGCCCCCCAGTGGCACAGCGGCATGTCTGCGGACTTTGAACGCTAGAAACCGGGTTTCGATACCCGTGGTGGGCAGAGCACAGATAGCCCTTGTGTAGCTTTGTGCATAATTACAAACAAACATGTGTGTGTAGTAAACCAATTAGTAATGAATGACTGGTTAACATTTTAGGGGAGTCTTTTAGCACCGGCTTTCTTCAGAACAAATAGAAAAGTGATATACAATTATTAATAACAATAAGGTATAACGCAAAAGGAAGATGCTACCACTCTGTAGTGGATGGCGCGGAATTATGGACTTCACTCGGACTTCAAATTGATAAACGTGATGAAACGTAACTCCAGAACTGGGGGGAGAAGAGCGTGTTCTTTGGCTGGTGTTCAACTACTCTACAGTGTGGATATAGAAAGAGAATGTGGTAATATTAAAATACAAACGTTATTTATTTATTAATTTATTAATTATTTATTAATGTCTGGAGTAGTTAATTCACGATTTGTTTTTACCAATATCAGTTCGTCCTTTTGAGTTTCCAAATTCTTTAAGCTTATAACAGTCTCAGTGGATATAGTGATACTAAAACCATCTTAATTACATTGAGTGCTTTGTGCTAAAAATATAGAAGTAGTTACTGGCGGTCAATTACCCCATGTGGTCGATGGTTTGGAATTACAGATGGCGCCACGTTACCTGGATTACGAAGCTGCTACTATACTTGGTGTTATTAATAAAATAATTGTCCAGAGTAACTAACATGATTATAATATTATTACTACCACTATTATATTATGTTTCGGGAGTCTCTTTTCACTCCAATAATCTTTCAAGATTTTTTTTCAAATAATAATGCTTAATTAAGTTTGATTTAACTAGCATCTGTTCTTATCACACAAGTTCGCGTTCGCTCCGCTGCTATTCTCTTTCCCCCAGTTTTTCCAGATGACCAGTGTGATCCGTGCTCCATCTTTTCCTGTTCACTCAGGCTACTTTCTATTTCACTGACCACATCATTCGAATAACTTGCCAAGTTACTAAGGTGGTCTACTCTCTGGTTGAATGTTATGCCCCTATAGCCTGGAATGTAGGTTTTTACCTATGCTCTTTAGATTAAATATATCTCCAATCTTGTGATTAGGTTTAGGTTACTGGTCGACCACATTCTGCTTTGAATGATTTGAATCAACCAGTCAAACACTAGACGTCCATTTCTGTACACAGCTCAACCACCTACCACAGTGGCTCAGCGGTAAGTCTGAAGGCCTATAATGCTAAAACCCGGGTTTCGATACCCGAGGGAGGAGCACAGCACAGATATCTCAGCGTGTAGCTCTCCGCTTAACAGCGAACAAACAAACAAATCCACACAGCTCGTACAAATACAGTAACGTCTTTCCTGACTGGTCCAAGTGGTATAGGTAAACAACTACCTATGTAACGTTTTTCCTGACTGGTCCAAGTGGTATAGGTGAACAACTACATATGTAACGTCTTTCCTGACTGGTCCAAGTGGTATAGGTGAACAACTACCTATGTAACGTCTTTCCTGACTGGTCCAGGTGGTAGAGTTGAACAACTACCTATGTAATATTTATTGCAGTTCAAAATCTACATGGCCAGGTAGTTAGGGCGCTTCACTCGTAATCTGAAGGTCGCGGGTTCGAATTCCCGTCCCACCGAACATGCTCGCCCTTTCAACCATGGGGGAGCTATAACGTGACGGTCAATCCCACTATTCGTTGGTAAACCAGTAGCCCAAGAATTGTCGGTGGATGGTGATGGCTAGCTGCCTTCCCTCTAGTCTTTCACTGCTAAATTAGAGATGGCTAGTGTAGATATCCCGCGTGAAATTCAGAACAAACCAGGATTACAACTGTTGAAGCTAGAAGATCCAGTAAACATGGTACTACTGTGCATAGTTTCGTCTTCTACTAAACAATTGAAATGGTTCATTTTTCACATTCTTGCAGAAATTATAGAGTTACGAAAACATTATAATGATTCTAGTTTTAAAAAAAAGAAAGTTAATATAAAATAGTATTTACATTACTAATAAAACTAAACTTGTTATTTTTAACGCGAAGCTACACAGTGGGCTTGCTATCTAGGCTCTGTCCAACGCGGGGAATTGAACCCCGGACTTTACCGAGTTTGTAGTTAAAGCTCCGTAATAATATAAATGCAACCGATTACAATTATCCTGCAAGGTGGTGATGAGCTCATATTTTATGTACAAAGTACAGGTAGTGTCAGAAGATATCAAAATTCAGCGACATTTCACCACAACAAATTCAGTTAAGAAACCCTGTTGCGTTTACATTTTTGGAAGTTAATGTTTTATTCTGATGTTATCTAACTTGGAAAAACGTGAATTCGTTAACTTTTATATCAAGTTTATTCCACAAAACACTTGGTACATAAAGTTTTACTTTTGTATAATCAATTGTCATATGTGAAATTTATACTTTTGAAACTAGAGGGCTCTGCTAAAATAATCAAGTTTATGTTGTGTACATAGGCACCATAACATAATATTAACTGTGTCAAAGCTTGAAAAATAATTAAATTTCAGAGCTAAACGCAGTGTTTCACACACTATACACTGAGTGGTCACAAGTAAATAGAC
>NW_013674830.1:16930-17790 GCF_000517525.1 Limulus polyphemus
CCACGAAGTGAAAGGAAGATCTACTAAATATTAATTAAATTATAAATATATCAATTCATGTGAATATGACTGAAAATTTTCATTTTTTCTGAAAAGGTGGTGTCTATTTACTTGTGACCACGCTGTGTACTATAATCAGTCAAACAATCTTGTGTTCAAAGCCAGTTTTTACACACTGCGATATTGGAAAAATATTAGTATTTTCTATTGCAGTACGAGTTTTGTTAATCCTGATCTTTGATTTACTCTTGTTGAAAATTTTATACTTGAAGTTTAAATATTTTTCATTTTGGTAGCAAGCCCGGTTCTTTTTAAGAATAGGTTTGAAACTTTCACAACACGTGATTTTTTTTAAAGTTTTAATACACAGTAAACGTAATTAACACTAGGAGATGCAACAGTATGGAATCCCTGCGCAGAAATAACCGAAACAATAACTTGGATGTAAGTTTTGTCGTGTATAAATAAATCCGCTAAAATAACCGAAACAATAACTTGGATGTAAGCTTTGTCGTGTATAAATCCGCTGAACTAACCGAAACAATAACTTGGATTAAGTTTTGTCGTGTATAAATCCGCTGAAATAACCGAAACAATAACTTGGATTTAAGTTTTGTCGTGTACAAATCCGCTGAAATAACCGGAACAATAACTTGGATTTAAGTTTTGTCGCGTACAAATCCGCTGAAATAACCGAAACAATAAGTTGGATTTAAGTTTTGTCGTGTATAAATCCGCTGAAATAACCGAAACAATAACTTGGATTTAAGTTTTGTCGCGTACAAATCCGCTGAAATAACCGAAACAATAAGTTGGATTTAAGTTTTGTCGCGTACAAATCCGCTGAAATAACCGAAACA
>NW_013674830.1:18428-22981 GCF_000517525.1 Limulus polyphemus
ATATTATTATTTTTTATTTCACCATTTCATAAGACGTTATTAATAAACAAATAATCTAATATTTAAGTGTTGAAATATAAGTAATGAAACGAAGTCATTAAGAAATCATAGAAATGCTTCCAAATCTCGTATAACAGTGGACAGACTATTCTAAGGTAAACTATATAAAATAAAATAGTTCGTACTATAGAAAGAACTGTGACTAGAAACCCTTGACAAGGTGAAATTTTTATTTTTTCCTCTTTGCAAACAAAATTAGCGAAAAATCACAAAACATGAACAGTAAAGATTATGGAATAAATAATGAAGAAATCCAAATACAGACATTCGTATAGTTGATATGTAATACTAGAAAACTAAATTTCAAATCTAATGTAAAGTCTCACATAATGTTGTTGAACTCGGTCATCGCGGTTTAGGCTTAACTGCCTTGATATGAATCAAAGTAAATAGCTTATTAAGTACTTTAAAATCTGAAACTGTTTTTAAAGCTAGCTCTCATAAATTGGTCTATAACTCAAATTCGCGTTGACGATTTGATGAAAGCGTACTGTTATCGAGTGTAAAAAAGATCGTCGCATACTTGAAAACGGAGTTTTCCCATTTGATAAAACAAAGGCCCATATATAAACGAATGAATATTTCACACAGAGAAACCTGCTATCTACAGTGTTCTGTATACATGTCTACAACATTTATTCAGGCAGTGCCACTGAATATAGAGAAACCTCTAAGTAAAATTCGAACACTTTTTCGCCCATAATAATCTTTTAACAGAGATTTTACGCCAAATATGTTTAAACAATTATCCAGACAGTTTCTAAATAGTTACTGAGCCAGTTTCTAAATAATTATCCAGACTGTTTTTAAATAATTACTCAGCCAGTTTCTAAACAATTATCCAGCCAATTTCTAAATAGTTACTCAGCCAGTTTCTAAACAATTATTCAGCCAGTTTCTAAATAATTATCCAGACTGTTTCTAAATAGTTACTCAGCCATTTTCTAAACAATTATTCAATCAATTTCTAAGTAGTTATTCAGCCAGTTTCTAAACAATTATCCAGCCAATTTCTAAATAGTTACTCAGCCAGTTTCTAAACAATTATTCAATCAATTTCTAAATAGTTATTCAGCCAGTTTCTAAACAATTATTCAGCCAGTTTCTAAACAATTATTCAGTCAATTTCTAAATAATTATCCAGACAGTTTCTAAACAATTATTCAGCCAATTTCTAAATAATTATCCAGACAGTTTCTAAACAATTATTCAGCCAGGTTCTAAACAATTATTCAGCCAATTTCTAAATAGTTACTCAGCCAGTTTCTAAACAATTATTCAGTCAGTTTCTAAATAGTTTTGATTGTTTGTTTTTTGACATTCGCGCAAAGCTACACGAGGGCTATCTGCGCTAGCCGTCACTATTTTAGCAGTGTAAGACTAGAGGGAAGGCAGCTAGTCATCACCACCCACCGCCAACTCTTGGGCTACTCTTTTACCAACGAATAGTGGGATTGACACGTCACATTATAACGACCCCACGGCTGAAAGGGCGAGCAAGTTTGGTGTGACGGGGATTCGATCCCGCGACCCGCAGATTGCGAGTCGAGTGCCTTAACCACCTGGCCATGCCGGGCCGCTCCAATAGTTACTCAGCCAGTTTCTAAACAATTATTCAGTCAGTTTCTAAATAGTTATTCAGCCAGTTTCTAAAGAATTATCCAGCCAGTTTCTAAACAATCACGCAAGGTTATAATCCAGAAAAGTTTTCTAAGAAATATTTTCACAGATTTTTCGAGAACTTATCAAAATATAAGGCACACTGTTTTCAGAATAAGTCGTCATTTTGCTTCAAGGGCTGAAAAGAGAAATATGTAAAATATCACACTAGAGAGCGCGCTGTATAGTACACAAGTATAAACAAACTAAGCAAGCGAGAAATTTGGAAAGCAAAGACAGGAAATAATCACCACGGAGCGACAAGGAGATCAGAGGAAACAGCCAAGTGAAAGTTTCAAATATTTTGCAAGAGTTAGTTGAAAACTGGGGCGTTAAAGTTCGTAGCACTGCAAGGGTTCGAATCCAGCTCCAAAATTCAGAGCTCTTCCACGGGGCTTAACTAAAGGATGGTCCCTCTAAGTACTGGTAACGTAAACAAATAACAAGTTTGGTAGTTTGTAATCAAGCACAAAGCTACACGATGGGCTATCTGCACTCTGCCCACCACGGGTATCGAAACCCGGATTCTAGCGTTGTAAGTCCGCAGATATACCAATATATATATAGTTATCAATATGTCTTTAGTTGCCTTAATTGATTCAAAATATCTGGCATTAAGTATTTGTTTAGAAAATTTACAACAGGAGAAGGAAAAAAAATGTGTTCGAGTTTTATTTATATATATATATATATAATAAATACAAATAAGTAGCTTTATTTATTCTCTAGATTCAAATACAAAATACAGTGTAAAAACATTACACAGAAGAAATGTTGCCCTGCCTGACTAATTGTTGTAGACACCCGTACAACAATGTAGAAAACCTACAGCTTTAAAATAGCTCTTTCTACGTAACACACTTATGGACGTCACAGAGACACAAAGCAGCTATCGGTTTAAATGGTTGGTCAAAGAAACAAGTAAACGTGTCAGATACATCAGCACCGGTTCTATTAGCTTACCTATGACCGCATATAATGTGAAAATCCTCGAGAGGGTTAAACTGATTATCTTATTTCCAGTTGAATTATTTACCATGTTAATTTGTTCACGTCGGGGGGGGAATCGAACCCCGGATTTTAGCGTTGTAAATCCGTAAACTACTGTGAAATTCCTTTGTTGCATATGAAGTGTTTCGATTGTAACACAACAAGACACTTTTTTTTTAAACAATAACAAGTATATATATATATATTTTTTTTTTTCGGATAGTAAATTTAATACTCTATGAAACCCACTCGGGAAACAAAGTGTGATTTTTGGTACAATCCGCTTATTTAAAAACATAAACCAAGGGTTACAAACGCCCCCTAATATATATATATATATTGTTTATATTTTTCAATGTATAACTTTATTTTCTAACATAAATGACTATAACATTATTAGAAGCTCGTAGTAACATGCTTTCAAAATGATCGCTAGTACAATAACACGTCAGATGACCAATAGAAACACAATAACACGTCAGATGACCAATAGAAACGAACACCAAATACTGTTTCAAAAAAAAAATTAAATACACACAAATATATATATATACGTAAACATTTAGAGACAAACTTTGTTAGCGGATGGTCCCATGGACTGTACAGAAATCTTTGGAAGTTTATAACGAAACAAATCTACTACGTTCTACCGGGAAATAGAACAAAAAAATATTGAATACAAAGACCATCGGTATTATCGATATTATGCAAAAATACAGTTACGGACTAGAATAGAGTTAGAGAGGTGAAGTTATCCTCTTATAAGTTAGTTTTCCGCCAGGTGGAGCCACGACCTTCCTCAGATCACGGATGACTTAAATATAGATGATTTTAATAATAGAATAAACACTACGTGTACATCATGATACCTGCAAAAAACAAAACACAAAAAAAAAGTTTTTAACATTCTCGAATTACCAGAGACAGACAAATGTTTTTTTAAATTATCAGGAAAATTACTTTAACCCTACAATTAACACATGAAGTTAGTAGTCGTCTCGTATGATTTTTAAAACACATTTTTACTAACTGGTTGCGGTTAAAATATGAACAAGAAAATAAGACTCTCACAATCATTTAAAGAAAAATGTTATCAATGATGCAGTTAATCTAGTAATTACTGATGAGGTTTACATAGCAAAAATACACAGTGGGCTATCTCTGTTGTGCCCACTGATGGTATCGAATCCCTACATTTAGAGTTTTAAGCCTTAAAGCTTATCGCTGAGCCCCCGGGGCCATTTTACATAGAACGTGAGTTATTGCACTGTTGTAACAGTCGACAATATAAGATCACTCAATATGAGGCAATACGTGGACCCTACCGGCAGTGAACGGTATACAAACAAGTTAGAAATTTTAGGGTTAAAGTATATGTATATTTTTAATTAGTTGAGTAAAAATACTTCCATTAGAATACTAGAACTTCTACATTTCATGGCTAAAACTGAAAACCACACCTAAAGTCGCTGCGCAGCATTTATCCGGATTAACCACGACTTTAAAACGTTAATTAACCAACTAGTTTTGGAAAATTAAATTATGAACAAAGGAATCAGATTAGTGAACATCCGGGACTTTAGTTCATATAACGCTTTTACTGCCATTGACACATAAATGTCCCCTACAGAAAACTGATAATGACACATAAATGTCCCCTATAGAACACTGCCATGGACACGTAGATGTTTTCCTATAGAATATTATCATAGACACATAAATGTCCCCCTATAGAACATTACCATAGACACATAAATGTCCCCTACAGAACATGCCAATGACACATAAATGTCCCCTACAGAAAACTGCCAATGACACATAAATGTCCCCTACAGAAAACTGCC
>NW_013674830.1:23123-26484 GCF_000517525.1 Limulus polyphemus
TTTATATAACTTGTAATCATCTTCAGATAGCGTATTTTATATAACTTGTAATCATCTTCAGATAGCGTATTTTATATAACTTGTAATCATCTTCAGATAGCGTATTTTATATAACTTGTAATCATCTTCAGATAGTGTATTTTATATAACTTGTAGTCATCTTCAGATAGTAATAGGTCTGAAAAATTGTAAGTTTTGGCGTTGAAGACTGAACAAGATCATGAATACATATTACAGGAACATATCTTGTAAAACTAAGTTTGAAAGAAAACTCAGTTTCTGTCCGTAATTTTTGTGCTTTATTGTTCCTTCTTTTTCTTTTTAAACAGTTTGAATATTGTCTTTAAAGTTTAATACCCGAATACAACACGACTAAAGATATATACATATATATGTTATAACTCGGTAGGTAAAAAACTCGCAATCTCACTCTAGGATCGCGTTATTCGAATGTCTCTACACACTAGCTTCACTCATACATTATGTTTCCCTACTCAGATCAACATCAGTCATAAGAACCAAATGCCTATGTTGATGGCTCCACCACCAACGAACAAACCAAGATTTCCGTTTCGTTCTTTTTTCCATCGGCCATAGTTCAGAGAGAGAGAGATGTGCCAACTCATTTTGTGGTAAGTAATTACGTTGCGTACATGTACATATAGCTGTATAGCACGTACGATTAGTTGAAGTAGTGATATAATGATTTAAATCCAACATTCAACCGCGAATGAATGTGTTATGATTAGGCTTAATTTCAGTCCCGAAGCTATGTCAAAGTTACAGGCACGTCGTCAATATTGAGTCTCGTTGCAATGAAGTAACGTGATGTGAATATTTTATGTTGAAATAGAGAACACGTTAGCGATATTTTCGTGAATAGAATATTAATTAGATGAATAATCAGCCACCTGTAATTTCTAAAAATATTAGAATAACGATCTTTGCTTTTAGAGTCAAGATAAAATAACGTACAGAACAGTTAGATTATGTAGAACACGTTTTCGTTCAATCCCTCTTACTGGTCGGTAAGTTATGTTTACGAAGACGATCACTAAGTGGAGTAAATATGGCGGCCCAATTATAGTTCAATCTTGTTTACAACTATAAATGTTTTTACTTTTTTCTTATCAGTAACATCTTCATATAAACCTGGGAATTTCAACGTTTTTGAGACCTGGTGAAACACATTTGTTTACTTTGGTCCTATAAAATAAACACGAAAAAAAATCCATATAATAAAGATGAAAAGTAAAAATCATAACATGCAATCTTTCGTGGGGTTGAATAATCATGGCTTCACCACTCAACAAGCAACAGTAAATACACACTTAAAAAACCTTCCTAAGTAACAGTAAATACACACTTAAAGAATATTCGTAAGTAATAGTTAATACACACTTAAAAAATATTCGTAAGTAATAGTTAATACACACTTAAAGAATATTCGTAAGTAATAGTTAATACACACTTAAAAAATATTCGTAAGTAATAGTTAATACACACTTAAAAAACCTTCCTAAGTAACAGTAAATACACACTTAAAAAACTTCCTAAGTAACAGTAAATACACACTTAAAAAATAAGAACATTACCATGAACACATAAGTATTCCCTATAGAACACTGCCATGGATACATACATATTTTTCTTTAGAACATTAGCATGAACACATAAGTATTCCCTATAGAACACTGCCATGGATACATAAATATTTTTCTTTAGAACATTACCATGGACACAAATGTCCCCTATAGAACATTACCATGGACACAAATGTCCCCTATAGAACATTAGCATGGACACAAATGTCCCCTATATAACATTACCATGGACACAAATGTTCCCTATAGAACATTACTACGGAAACATTAACGTTCCCAACAGAGCTACCATCTGAGTGTGTAATTTCATAGCACCATGAAGAAATCATTTACCAGTTACAAGTTTCAGAGAAGTAATGGGATATTAAAACTTGTGTCTTATTGGTTTTATTTATTGTGTATCTAAAAATAAACGTCGTACTGGGAGAGTTGTTTATCTATGCACGTGGTAGTGAAAAAGTTAAATGACAAGTAAAGATCAAAGTGAATTCCTTAACAATTAATGTTTATTTACCGTTGCTTAGGAAGTTTTTTCTTTATTAAGTGTGTATTTACTGCGCTTGGAAAGTTATTTTAAGTGTGTATTTACTGTGATTGGAAGGTTATTTTAAGTATGCATTTACTTTTACTTTGGCAGTTTTTAAGTGTGTATTTACTATTACTTACGGATATTTTTTAAGTGTGTATTTACTATTACTTACGAATATTTTTTAAGTGTGTATTTACTGTTACTTACGAATATTTTTTAAGTGTGTATTTGCTGTTACTTAGGAAGTTTTTTAAGTGTGTATTAACTATTACTTACGAATATTTTTTAAGTGTGTATTTACTGTTACTTAGAAAGATTTTTAAGTGTGTATTTACTGTTACTTAGGAAGTTTTTAAGTGTGTATTTACTGTTACTTAGGAAGTTTTTTAAGTGTGTATTTGCTGTTACTTAGGAAGTTTTTTTAAGTGTGTATTTGCTGTTACTTAGGAAGTTTTTAACTGTTTATTTGCTGTTACTTGGGGAAGTTTTTAAGTGTGTATTTGCTGTTACTTAGGAAGTTTTTTAAGTGTGTATTTGTTGTTACTTGGGGAAGTTTTTTAAGTGTGTATTTACTGTTTCTTAGAAAGTTTTTTAAGTGTGTATTAACTATTACTTACGGATATTTTTTAAGTGTGTATTTACTATTACTTACGAATATTTTTTAAGTGTGTATTTACTGTTACTTACGAACCTATAGAACATTACCATGGACACATAAATGTCCCCTATAGAACACTGCCATAGACACGTAGATGTTTTCCTATAGAATATTATCATAGACACATAAATGTCCCCTATAGAACATTACCATGGGGGGACATTTATGTGTCCATGGCAGTTTTCTGTAGGGGACATTTATGTGTCTATGATAATGTTCTATAGGGGACATTTATGTGTCTATGGCAGTGTTCTAGTAGGGGACATTTATGTGTCCATGGCAGTTTTCTGTAGGGGACATTTATGTGTCCATGGCAGTTTTCTGTAGGGGACATTTATGTGTCCATGGCAGTTTTCTGTAGGGGACATTTATGTGTCTATGATAATGTTCTATAGGGGACATTTATGTGTCCATGGCAGTGTTCTATAGGGGACATTTATGTGTCTATGGTAATGTTCTATAGGGGGACATTTATGTGTCCATGGCAGTGTTCTATAGGGGACATTTATGTGTCTATGGTAATGTTCTATAGGGGGACATTTATGTGTCCATGGCAGTGTTCTATAGGGG
>NW_013674831.1:0-1713 GCF_000517525.1 Limulus polyphemus
GTCACCTCTAGAGACAATACCAATAATCGATTCCTAGTCACCTCTAGAGATAATACCAATAATCGATTCCTAGTCACGTCTAGTAACAACTATAGCAACACTCCAGTCCTAGTCACCTCTAGAGACAATACCAATAATCGATTAATAGTCACCTCTAGATAATACCAACAATCGAGTCCTGGTCACCTCTAGATAATACCAACAATGGAGTCCCAGTCTTGTTTAGTGACAAATTAATAGCAGCACTCGAGTCATAGTCACCTCTAGAGACAATACCAATAATCGAGTCCTAGTCACCTCTATTGACAACTTAATAGCAACACTCCAGTCCTAGTCACCTCTAGAGACAATACCAACAATCGAGTCCTAGTCACCTCTATTGACAACTTAATAGCAACACTCCAGTCCTAGTCACCTCTAGAGACAATACCAACAATCGAGTTCTAGGCACCTCTAGAGACAATACCAACAATCGTGTCCTAGTCAACTCTATTGACAACTTAATAGCAACACTCCAGTCCTATTCACCTCTAGGGACAATACCAATAATCGAGTCCTAGTCACCTTTATTGACAACTTAATAGCAACACTCCAGTCCTAGTCACCTCTAGAGACAATACCAACAATAGAGTACTAGTCACCTCTAGATACAATACCAACAATCGAGTCCTAGTCACCTTTAGTGATAACTTTATAGGAACACTCGAGTCTTAATCACCTCTAGAGACAATACCAACAATCGAGTCCCAGTCACCTCTAGTGGCAACTTAATAGCAACACTGCAGTCCTAGTCACCTTTAGTGACAACTTAATAGCAACACTCGAGTGCTTGTCACCTCTAGAGACAATACCAATAACCGTGTCCCAGTCACCTTTAGTGTCAACTTAATTGCAACACTTGAGTCCTGGACACCTCTAGAGACAATACCAATAATCGATTCCTAGTTACCTCTAGAGACAATACCAATAATCGAGTCCTATTCACCTGTAGTGACAACTTAATAGCAGCACTCGAGTCCTAGTCACCTCTAGTAACAATTTAATAGTAACACTCGAGTTTTAGTCACCTTTTGTTGCAACAATATTCATATTCTAGTTTAGTTACCTCTAGTGACATCTTAATAGCAACACTTGAGTCCTAGTCACTTCTAGTTACAACACAATATTAACACCCGAGTCTTAGTCTACTGGTGAATGACACTATCGAGTTCTCCTAGCAATCTTTAGTGATAAAGTTGCGTCAATTCTGGAGTCCTTATTACTTCTAACCACAAGATATTACAAAACCTCGAGTCTTAGCCATATCTAGTGTCGACCTACTAACTCTGGAGTCCTAGTCTACTGGCGAATGACACTATCGAGTTCTCCTAGCAATCTTTAGTGATAAAGTTGCGTCAGTTCTGGAGTCCTATTACCCCTAATCACAAGATATTACAAAACCTCGAGTCTTAGACATATCTAGTGTCAACGTTGTAGTAACTATGGAGTCCTAGTCACCTCTAGGACTAACCAGCCGTTCTATATGTACTTGATTCTAAGTCTTTTGAAGGTAAAGAAAGTATTTACTTTAGAGTAATATAACTCAATCACTCATATCAATATTTTAACAGTAATTCCAAATCTATTCTAACATTTCATACCAAAGAAGTAGTACATTGGTTAAAATATTTTTCCTAAGTTTTGTCAATCGTTTTTTCGTTACAATTATTACAC
>NW_013674831.1:2616-9143 GCF_000517525.1 Limulus polyphemus
ATATTTATGAAGTATGTCTATTTGATAATGTTCTATAATTGTATCCTTAAAATAACCAACTAAATATTTGAAACTAAAAAAAAAAAGCAAATATTTTGCAATAATACACATAAAACGGGGCCCATTTTCTTGGCTTATCCCCTAATTTTAACTAACACCTAAAGACAATGAAATGCACGAATGTGTTAACATACCTTTTAGACGAAAACAAAATGCGTCACTGATGTGCAATGGAACTAACATTATTAATCCCCATTGACTTTCTTCAATTAAAAGCTTTAATATTAAAACTCTAATTAAAAGACGTTCCAGTAAGCTATTCAGAATTATTAATATGTAAAAGGTGTTTCGAAATGGTGATGTTCAGGTATTTTATTACGTAGTTTGAACCAATGTTCTTTAAAAATCACATACGAAGACTTTGCTGTCTTCAACCCATGTCGTGTCTTGGTTCGCTGATGCTACTGTGTATGTTAAACCTCCCACACCTAGTAATTATTTGTGAAGGGTCTAGCAAGCAAATAAGGCATTTTAATGAGTTTTAGTATGTCTTTTCTTTTCATCAACTGGGAAGCATACTACATCATTATAATATTAAGAGTGCATCAGTAAAATAGGAACTAGACCATTTAATAGAAGAGTCGCTGTGTGATAGCTTCTTAATAGCGTTGTAAATCTTCTGTCTTCTGGGAAATGAAACGAAAACGCGCCACCTGCTGTCGTTTACTTGGAGCAAATAAAAAGTTATAGGCTTTGCTCCTGGTTTTATTCATGCATCGTTAAGTTAAATCTTCTACGGTTGTATTCACATCTTTATGAAAGGGTTTGAATGAATCTTAAGCGTTGTTGATCGATGAAAAGTTTACCCTGGAATGTACTATACGGATGACCTCAGAGATTAGCTTATAGCATGAACTGGTCATAATATATTTCTAAGTGTACTTATTTTCCGCTTTAGTATCACGTGTACAGCAAAAAACACACTTGTCGCTTTTCACAGTAAAAATGTGGGTGTCCCATGGGTGTGACTTCACGACGTGTACAGAACCTATGTATCATACAGTTCTACACACCAACCAGTTACATGGCTGCTGGAGTAGGAGCAGTTTCTTGTGTTCATGAATAGTAAAAGCCTTAGTGAATAAGAAACTGTTTCTTGGAAACCTTGAAGACTGTAGTAGTACCTTTATTAATAGCTTTCGGTATAAATGTACAGGATAAAAATACATATGTGGAGAAAACGTCTTCATGTGAGCTCGAATGATTTAGTACCCTTATTGAAGACAAATTTTAGGCTAACTAGCAATGTGTAAAACGTCTTCATGTAAGCTCGAATGATTTACTACCCGTATTGAAGACAATTTTTAGGCTAACTAGCAATGTGTAAAACGTCTTCATGTAAGCTCGAATGATTTACTACCCGTATTGAAGACAATTTTTAGGATT
This sequence comes from Limulus polyphemus, assembly GCF_000517525.1. Lineage (NCBI taxonomy): Eukaryota > Metazoa > Arthropoda > Merostomata > Xiphosura > Limulidae > Limulus > Limulus polyphemus. The sequence continues at coordinate 4,063 of NW_013674831.1, forward strand.
GTCTTCAATAAGGGTAGTAAATCATTCGAGCTTACATGAAGACGTTTTACACATTGCTAGTTAGCCTAAAAATTGTCTTCAATACGGGTAGTAAATCATTCAAGCTTACATGAAGACGTTTTACACATTGCTAGTTAGCTTCAAGCTAACTAGCAATGTGTAAATTATCTGATACAATTGTATTATATTAACTAAAACTTTGCTTCACCTGATGACTTTCTTGTTGGATGTAGCTAAACGAACATATATGTTGAGTATCCAATTTAAACTAGATGAGAACCTTTGTTCTTTACTTTGGAAAAAATATATGTGTATCAAAGCTTGAAATATTGACGTAGGCTTATAACAATCAATTAAACACGTTAATATATAATGATATTCAGTATTTGATATAACTGATGAAATACTTCATCATGAGCTCTTGTATGTTTCTATGAGGAAAATTGTATAATATTTATATATATAATTGAAAGTTCGTGCTATGTCTTTACGTGAATATGTTCTAACGATTACTGCCCATAGTATACGTTTACGCATGATGAAATGGCTTATCAACATGTGGCCACATGTTCACTGTTGTGTTGGTAAAGGTTGTTATGAAGCAGGGAGTGTTATGACATAACGGGTGTTATTGAGAGGAAAATACACACACAATAACTTGGATAAGCACCCACAACACTGTAATAGAATCCTCTTTTAACGCCCTGTTTTAGCATGAAATCAACTTGTTGTGTTTGTTCAATATTCTACTGTATCTTCAATATTTATTGCCTAAATGCAATAAAGTGTAGCTTCAAAATATTCGTAGTTAAATTATAACAAATTACATTGACATTCTATTAGTTTTAGCCAAAGAAAATGAAGAAAGACGGAATATAAGGTAGTTTGACTGTCTTAGTAGGACTTAGTTTGACTGTTTTGCTGAAGCTCCTTAGTGATCTATAAAGACGTACAAAATGACACAAGTAGGTTTATACAAGTTCTACTGAGTGCTTTAAAAGTGGTCTTGAATTCCATTAATTCGTGGGAAAAGATAATGACTGTAAACGTAAGTTACATTTTGAAAATGTGTTCAACAAAGATCAAAATTAGCATCATCCTCACAGGTTTTACAGAAGACATGTCATATAGCTGTCAAAGGTTACGTTACTCGTTTTGATTTTAGAGAATACATGTCATATAGCTGTCAAAGGTTACGTTACTCGTTTTGATTTTAGAGAATACATGTCATATAGCTGTCAAAGGTTACGTTACTCGTTTTGATTTTAGAGAATACATGTCATATAGCTGTCAAAGGTTACGTTACTCGTTTTGATTTTAGAGAAGACTTGTCATATAGCTGTCAAAGGTTACGTTACTCGTTTTGATTTTAGAGAAGACTTCTCACATAGCTGTCAAAGGTTACTTTACTCGTTTTGATTTTAGAGAATACATGTCATATAGCTTTCAAAGGTTACGTTACTCGTTTTGATTTTAGAGAAGACTTCTCACATAGCTGTCAAAGGTTACTTTACTCGTTTTGATTTTAGAGAAGACTTCTCATATAGCTGTCAAAGGTTACATTACTCGTTTTGATTTTAGAGAAGACTTCTCACATAGCTGTCAAAGGTTACATTACTCGTTTTGATTTTAGAGAACACTTCTCATATAGCTGTCAAAGGATCAACATGGTTTGCAAGCAGCTGTCTGAATCGTTCATATTTTTCTTTGTTCAATGTGCTAGTGTTTAATTTCTTTCTTTTTCATGTTTGTTGGTTCTTGAATGTTTTTAATTCTACGTGTGTGTTTTTGTTGTTGTTGTTCTCATTACGATTTATTTAAACACTTCCTCTAAAAATCAATAGAGATTGATCTTGTTTGTTCTCCTCCTTATTGCTATAGTTTAAGTTATCCAGGAAAAGCCCATTAACTAAATCCTCAACCTCATTGTTTCGTGATGATAAACTCACCTAGCATTAATAATTTCCTGGACGGTAATACCACACCCGTTACAGTTTTTCATTTAATTAGAAATATGTTAATATTTTATGTTGGTTGGCATATTAATAACTGAAAATTGTCAGTTTCAATCGTGACGCGGGACAACAACCCTTGTCATAAATATTTATTTATTGAAATTTTACTCAAATTTACCCGAAGGCTCTCTGCATTAGGCGTTCCTAGTTTTCAAACAATACACTAGAGGGAGGATATCGAGTCGACACCATGACTTCTTGAACTGTACTTTACCAAATAATATTGGGATTTATCATCACATAATTATTCTCCAATGGCTGAAAGTGCGAGTATGTTCGGCGACAGTTTACGATCCCTCGATCCGATGATTGCAAACCGAGAGCCAACAAGTACTCCGGTGTTTACGTAGTTTTTGATTATTGATTTCTGTTTTCAGAAAGATAAAGTAACTTTCGAAAATCTAGGATCATAACAGATGTTTCATAAAATTTCTTGACATACATAAACTGCGTAATAGAAAGGAGTAAAGGGTGAAGGTTAAGATCCTAGAAAACACTAATACGGAAAACTAAGATCCCAGAGAAAAATTAATCATTTTAATCGGTGACTATAGGTGTAACTTCAGATAAGTTGAGAATTAAAATGTAAAAATACATTAGAATCTATTGAATTTGACAAATTTTACTGGAAGGCATACTTTTAAGAACAATTTAGTGGAAACTTCTATACATCAAAACTGTCAAACTCGACAAATGTCGCTGAGCAATGTAAATTTTGCTGAACTACGAATTTTCTCGAAAAATATTCAGTTTGTATATATAATATTAGAGTTAACCATTATTATGTTATTTCGTGATAATTCTTTTTAGTTAGAAAAATGTGTGTTTTGTTATAGCAAAGCTACAATAGGCTATCTGCTGTGTCCACCGAGGGGAATCGAACCCCTGATTTTAGCATTGTATGTCCTAAGATTTACCGCTGTCCAACAGGGGGACTTTAGAAAAGCAAATCAATATCACTTCCGTGTTAGACTTGGACTCGTGGTTTAGGGTTCGAGTCTCGCCCGCGATCATAAGCAAGACAATTTACTCTACTTTTTCCATCCAGTCTAGCCAGTTGTTAGCTGGGAAGTGGGGAATGTAACCCGCGATGGACTAGCGGAGGAGGGAAGGGGGGAATGATTTAACATTTTTATCCGATTGGGCCACTTGAAACCGGAGTTCGAAAACATCAAAGGCAATGATGTAGCTTAATGTTCTTTATAAATCGTTATGTGAATCGAAAATAGGTGGGCAAATACCAAACAAATTTCGTCATAAACTTTCTTGAGAAAGGACTTCCGTAGGACTTTCGTTGTGTCAACAGCCCAATCCTGACCTGATGGATCTCCTAAAAAGAGAGTCGATAAACATTAAACAGGATATTACTAAAATCATTGGCTGCTTCTTGAAAATGTTTAATCCTGACCTCGAATCACTCAATAGATTTATGAGATCAAAGTATACCGTTTCCAAGTTATAATAATAAAAAGTGTATTGATGAACGGTAATAAGAAACGTGTACAAGTATAGAACGTGGTTGCGTCAGATAACTTTCAACATCAGCTGTCTCACACCTATCGTGTGTTGGAAACTAACACCTTTTAAAAATGTATTGTCATTACACATACAGTTTATTAATTACTAAAATCATTAGCCAGCTGTTCGAGACAAATGTCGGTGATCCATCATAAAATGTCAGGCCTGAGAGACTGTTTGACTATTGATGTCACGAGCTTTATTTAAAAAATCTGGAGAAGATGCTGGAAAGACGCACAATAGAAATATAGATCATAAAACTAGATCTGCTGTTCGTATTAACGAAAAATTCTACATACATATATGTGTATATATGATATAGATCAGAATAAGAAAATACACAAAGTGAAATGTATTTCCAATAGTTTTCAGGGTGATGTGTTAGGATTGTCCTCATATTATTTTGCACTTAGAACCTCCCTCTGGTGTCCACGCAGCTGGAAGTTCATATATAAGTTGCTAAAATGTTTCGTCAGATGTGATAATTCGTTTTTCTTTCGATAATCTCTTATCCTTGATGAACGAAATAAAATAATTATTGTTGGGTCATGCTTATCGTAAAATGTCTTTCTTCCTAGAAGGAAAATAATTTATAAACATTTGAAAATAATTAACCAAAATAACGAAAAAAAAAGGTTCCATTTTAGTTCAAAATGTATTCTTTAAACACAATTTTCAAAGTTAAATTAGAATATATTTGATAAAAATAAATTATTAATTCTTTATTGTAATTATTATAATTATTATTGTAATTTTGAATATAATTATGTAATTGTTATCTGTGAGAAACGATTTGGCTGATAAGTTTAAATTTCAAATATTTTTTGTTATTGTTATTATCAAAGGACTAAGATCAAACAGCATTAATTGGACTTACGTAATATTTGATCATGACGTAATTGTTTAGATTGTTAAGAAATATGATAAAATTAATAAAAATTCATGATACATTTGAAAATTATTTTTTTAAAAACTACATTGTCAACTAAACCATAATAAATTTTATTTCTGAAATATTACAAGTTTTCCTAGGAATACGAAATACTTATAATACCCTCTATACTAATTGTTTCTTTAGTTAACTAATTTAGAATCAATTTATGAAGTAATTTGGAGAATGTTTGATATGCTGTCGTTATTTTATTTCATTTTAGGAAATTATATGACGAATTAAAAAATCTATTTATTTAGAAAACATTAGTGAGAATTAATTATGGCGTTTCCTTGGCTTCATGTTAGCTGTAAAAACAAGTAGAAATGTCGTTTAAAACAGTACGTTATATATATTAGCTGATACTTTACAGCAGACATTCCCAACCTGGGGTACATGTACTCCCAGGGGTACATTTGCACTTCTCAGGGGGTACATAGGGGTGTGAGAGTATAACCATGGTTTACACTTTACACGGTGTTTTAATCTACAGTCAGACAGAGAGAGCAAAGCGGCTCACATAAATATACGCTGAGTTCCATTTATCGATGTTATCAATACTATAAGATCCTTATGCAGTCCACAGATTTCATAATAAAATAATATAAAATCAATAT
>NW_013674831.1:10057-19056 GCF_000517525.1 Limulus polyphemus
GAACAAAAGGGTTGGGAATCCTTACTCTACAGTAATATCCAGACATTTTACCATATTTACCAATTTTACCATAGTTTTATGGTATTTCATGGAAATTGTTTTATCAATAGCCTCACTCGACTCGGTTAAAAGCCGTATATTCGATTTTCACTTTTCGTGTTCAGATATTGACTTTGCATCATCCGTTTTCTTTATTTTCCGGATTATTTTAGTCTTGAACATGTATTATTTAAATCTCTGATTATACACTAAAGACGCTAAACTATAATGTCCTAGCGCCGAATAAAATAGATCGAAATAATCTACGCATTGATATGATGGAATTGATCCCTCGAGGTAACATGTTTTGTTATTCGGATCAAGTAATTCGGAGCTGCTCTTCGTCTTCTACATCATTTCTATTGGTTTTCATCAAAAGTTCTCAACGATCCTGACTTGTCTTAATGAGCTGGCGAGAAATTTCTATAGAGAGGTGATAATCATACTAAAGATATGCGTAATTATGAAAGTTTGGAAGATGTTGTTTGATGCCAGTATAATAAACAAAAAAATTATTTTTGAAAAAAAAATGTCCTATATTCTCAAATGCTCGTGATTTTTTAATAAAATGTAATCACTACATATTTAATATTTCAAAAAAAATCGTAAGTTATTAAACGTACTGAATATTGATTTTTCTATTTCTATATGCTGATGTTTTGCTTACTCTAAATTTTGTTATATGTTAGATCAAATGTTTTATTAATATTTTATGTAAATTAGACATTTAAATTAATAAACATATATTAATCATGTATATATATATATGAATATTGTGTACAATGTTATTTTTGGCTTTTAAACATTTCTCTAGTTCGAATACTGAAGCTAACATCTTCAACTCCTGTGGGTTGCAGTGAGGCATTATAATGTGACGGTCAATCCCACTTTTCGTTGGTATAAAGAGACAGTGTGGTCTATCACTTAAAAATTCAGGACGAATAGCACAGATAGTTCCGGGGTAACTATGCGATAAATTAACAAAAAATTCGTCTTCTTTCCAACATGAACAATTTCATTTCACATAAATTAATTTCAACTGATTAAGTAATTATCTCTGGAGAATACTTGACTTCTTTACTAGAACTGTTTATGTTACGAGTCTATAAAGAAACCTGCATTTCACATAATATTTTCTCTATAACGTAAGACTTTAAGGACTGTTAACCGAAGCAGAATCAATATTTAGAACAAATCTACTTTAAGTCATGTCAAAGATATGAATTAATTAAATGTTTAAAAGTTTAACATTACTTCTGTAGTATTTCAGAAAATTATGTTGTTTATTCTTTTACAACAAATCATGAATATTTTCAGTGTAAAAATGACTAGTGTAGACACCATGTTCTCCAAATAACGCATGTCTGAGAAAAATATATTTTTAATACCGAAGGATAGTGTTTCTTTCCCTGCTTTAATTCATAAAGAGCTTTCTTTGTTACAGTACACTTGGTGATGAAATAAAGTACCAAGTTTTGAGTTCGTCAACACTGCGCTTCCTAAAACAAAACAGCTTGAATCATATTTTTGGAGCCAAGCATGGCCAGGTGGTTAGGGCAGTTGACTCGCAATCTAAGGGTCGCGGGTTCGAATCCCCGACCCACCAAATATGCTCGCCCTTTTCCGCCGTGGGGGCTAGTCAATAGCACTATTATTTGGTAAAAGATTAGTCCAAGAGTTGGCGGTGGGTGGTGGTGACTAGCTACCTTCTCTCTAGTCTTTCACTGCCAAATTAGGGACGGCTAGCGCAGATAGCCCTCGTGTAGCTTAGCGCGAAGTTCAAACCAAATTTATTTTGGATTAATTTACTGATCTACAGAGTAAAGATTTTTTCTTGCCTAAAACTCGACCAGTTACAACGTTTCGTGCATGAAGTGGGGTCTCAAAACATTCAGCTGTTTTTCAGCTGTAGTATGGCTTTAACATGTATACTAAGAAACATCTGTACTCGATAAGATGTTCTTATCATAAATGTTTCTTACGTTTAGAAGTAAATGCTCCCACATGGAAATGAACAAGAAGGAATACAGTTTATAGTGTTTTCTGGAAGTTACAAGTGGTAGAAACTTTATAAAATCGTGTTTTTACTAATGTTACAATACTCTGTTAATGTTAATGTTAGCACACTCTGTTTCGCTGTTTTCATTAGTGAAAAATAATTCATTACTTTCCCATTAGTCCACGATTACTTGAGAACAAAGAACATCAAACTATATTGTCAAATAAAAAATGTACATTAAAACTAACGAAAAGAGACTTTTGTTATGACCACAAAATAAACGTATACATGAACCAATGAGCTTTAAAAAGAAATATTCAAATAACGTTCCTTTAAATTACCTTTTGTATTTTCAATCGTTACGTAAGTACCTTTAAATATTATACCTTCGGAAACCCTTTAATTTACATAATTTTTATCAGGAATGAGACAAGCAAGCAAAAGGTGAAAATTTTTAACCTTTATTTTTGTTACTAAGAAAACGCTAAAATGCTAAATTAATGCTGTGTTAAGTATACTCCAAAAATCACAATAGTATTTTGATGACATGTACAGATGTTTAGTTTCTAGTTGAAAGGATAAACCAAGGCTTAGTTTCAGGAAGAAAGATAACACGTTTCAGTTTAATGAGTTTATTATTGCTGTCTGTATTCCGCAAGGAAATTATAGGCTAATACCGCCAATATAATCAGATTAATTAATTATAATATAATTTACATTAGAAGTAACTAACGTGCGTTTAATGAAACAAAGCACTATTAGCTTCCATAAATTAGCATCAGATGCAGATGCTAAAGACGTTTGAACAGTGCACAAGTTGTAACTGTGCAACAATCTTAGCAAGACTTTGTTGAAAATATATCAAAAATGAATGGTTAGGAAATCGGAAAAAGTTTTTTGATTATTCAAAGATGAACTTCTTAACTTTATTGCAAGTTGCAAATGCTATTACCATCAGTTGTTAGCATTTCAGGAATTTATTGTGTGTGTGTAACATTTAGAGAAAACTAAAATCGCGAGTTTTATTGTTTGATGAGTGTTTGACATAACATTGGTTTTATATTGAAATATTAACTTTTCAAATTACTATTAATTGCAGTTCAAGTACAAATAAGTAGCTTTGAAAGGAAATCATTTAACCACAACAATTAAATTATTTAACTAAACCTAGGTCGATATCAGTCGTTAGGAAAATGGTAGCCTTATAGGTAGAAAAAATGAAATGTACAAGGAAACACCGTCAACTTCGAACAGACTTCTAAATTAGACGTAAATACCTTTTACAGTCTTATATTATCCTAGAATCTCACAAACTATCTTTTTATGTGGTAAAGTTAATACCATAAAATATCAAGTATAAATTCAACTGTTTTGTAAAGCTTGTTAGTCAACGAAAATTGAAACTTCCAGTGTTTGGTTTAGATGTTTAGATCAGATTTAACATTAAAAATATATTGACTATACCATGGTATTACATGACCCCGGGAAACGTATCACTCTTTGTAGTTATGTATCATCCGAACGTTTTGGAGTTTATGTTACATGCTTCGCTACACAAGTACTGTAAAGCCTTTCATTTTCATCCCATTCACAAAGCAGCGAAGCGTTTCTTTTACCTATAACATTTACCGTCTCACTAGTTACCCCTAGTGCTTCATTATACAAGACACGTGCTCTGTACAAATACAGACTGTATAAAATTGTACTGTTTTCTATCATTTCATATTATGAGACTTCAGTTTTCTGATCCTTTGGAGTTGTAAAGAAACTATTTGTTTGATGGATATTATTTCAGTTTCTAGAATTGTACAAATCTTTACTAGTATATTGCATTTTTTCGTATGCCAGAATGAGATAAACATTTATTGTAGAAATTTGAGATTTATATATGTACTGATCTTTTGTCATATTCGTCAAGTTTGGTTCATTAATCGTTCTCTATAAGATTTATTTGACGAATCAATGGAGGGATATTATCACCTGCTTTTCGACTATTCGACAGTTCAAATCGACTGACGAATAGAGAGAGAGATATACGTCACAACACTTTCCGAGAAAGTATGTTTGTATGGCGAAGAAGAATCCTTTAGTGATCGCTATTGGAAGTGAAAAAAACTTGCACATTACAGGACACCAACGAGCTCCTAAACAACACCTTCTCACTTCAGAACGTTTACTGCACCAAAGAGCTCCTAGATCACACCGTTTCACTTTAGAGCATTTATGACACCAATGCGTTCATAAATCCCACCTTTTCACATCAGAGCGTTTAGGAAACGAACGAACTCCTAAGTCCCACCTTTTCACATCAGAGCGTTTAGGAAACAAACGAGCTCCTAAGTCCCACCTTTTCACATTAGAGAACTTAGGACACCCTAGGAGCTCCTAAATGACACCTTTTCACATTAAATCGTTTAAGACACCAACGAGCTCCTAAGTCCCACCTTTTCACATTAGAGAACTTAGGACACCCTAGGAGCTCCTAAATGACACCTTTTCACATTAAATCGTTTAAGACACCAACGAACTCCTACATCACACCTTTTCCTATTAGAGTGTTTAGGACACCAACGAGCTCCTAAATCACACCTTTTCCCATTAGAGTGTTTAGGACACCAACGAGCTCCTAAATCACACCTTTTCACATTAAAACGTGTATGACACATAAAAGCTCCTAAACCACACTTTTTCACACCAACGAGCTCCTAATGTTTAAAAATTCCTGAACCTTTAAAGGAATTTATGTAACAAATATATTTCTTTATTTTAGGAACATTAAAACAGTTATATTATTTGGTGCCAAAAGATAAGATGACAAAAATTACTCCTCTCAGAGCTTAAATATTCTCATTTTCTATTAAATATAGTCCCAGAAATTTGAGCTCTTTAGAAGAATTGTAAACACACTCTTCCCTCTTTTGGATACAAGTGCAGATCACAGACACTTACCATTTTATTCGTACGACATAGGCCTCCTCCAGTTTTCAGAATGTAATTACAAAGCTCTAATTACTTGTGTTTCCTTAAGCCGTGAGTTTCTCTCTCATGTATAAAGCGTATCGTTAATTTCCTACGTTTCGCTCGGATATTTTATAGTCTTACTCTGTGTCTGTTGGAAATAATCACATCTTCTGTTTGTTTGTTTGTTCTTGTTGTTTCTTATCAATGTAATTTCGAGATTCGAGCATTCTCTGTCTCTCTCACGCACAGAATCACAGAATGCATAAACACTCGTTGTTTCATGAGGATGTATTTGTAAAACAGAGATTTTATTTATTGTTCCAGATACAGTCACAGCCTTCAGGTCTCCTCCACTTCCCTCAAGTATTATTTTCATTGTTTCTCACAGACGACAGACATCTAGGTTTTTTCTCAGATATAAATACTGTACAGGATATTTGAGCTTCTCCATTTCATACTTTTATAATAGCAAATATTGTACTTCTGTTATAATCAGAGGGCATAAACTTTTCCGTTTCTCTTATTACAAGACATTATTATGACATTCTAAGGTTATATCGGCTATAATCACAGGACATTGGTGTTTTTCTTTGATGTAAGCTCGGTATATAGTGCTTCTTAAATTTAATCTCAGGATACTGACCTCTTTCACTCCTCCCTGTTATTATGACATAGCAAAGACTTCCTCACTACATTTTGGATATGAATACAGAACTGAGACTTCCCCTGTTGCTCTTAGATACAAACACAGAACACACAGACGGATACTCTCCATTTGTATTGGATACAAACACAAGACTGTAAACCATTTCAAGCATTCCAACACTTACCAAACATGAGGTGTTTCCTCGGCATCTTTAATCCCCAAACTCATTTAATTTCACTTAATAAACTTTCAAATTTTATTCTACATAAGTTGCACAAAATTGGGATTGGAGATTAATTTTACTAAAGGGTTTATGTGTGAAGTAATACGTTTTATTAAGCCTGACAGTGATTTTGGAAATCCAAAATTCAATATGGAAATAATGTTTTAACAGTTATACACAGATGCTTGTTTAAATGAGTGTCGTAGCTTATGTACCGTGAAACATTATAACAAGATTTTCATGGAATCTTTGTACTTTACTTATATGAATTAAACCCAAGAATATCGGCTCGCTTAACGGTACTAATTCCTATAATCGCTACACCAATTTTTTCTTAGTTATAACGAAACTACTTTAAGTTAACTGTACTAAATTGATGAGAGGAAAATCTTGTAGTCAAAACACAGAGATATAATGGAATAAAATTTCCTTTTGTTTTCTTCATAATCAAATTGGTCAAATTTATCTTGTCATCAAAGTTTTGTCACAGGGGGCATGGTTAGGGCGCTCGACTCGCAACCTGAGGGTCGCGGGTTCGAATCCCCGTCACATCAAACATGCTCGCCCTTTCAGCCGTGGGGGCGTTATTATGTGACGGTCAATCCCACTATTCGTTGTAAAAAGAGTAGCCCAGGAGTTGGCGGTGGGTGGTGATGACTAACTGCCTTCCGTCTAGCCTTATACTGCTAAATTAGGGACGGCTAGTACAGATAGCCCTCGTGTAGCTTTGCGCAAAATTCATAACAAGCAAACAATCTATCACAGGGATGAAATGAAATTAGAACTTTACGTTCTATAGGAAGTTTTTCGGATGATTCTGTATTGAATACTTATCATACATACTAACAAATCGCTATGTTTCAAGAAAATAAGAAAAAATCTTAATAGGATAAAACTATTCGAGTTTTGGACTTCAGATTTTACAATTAAATTCGTTTTCAAACAGTGCGCTCTGTTTTCTAGGAAGTGCTAGAATTTGGAAAACGGAATTAATATTCGAAACGGCTAATTCCTACATAGAAGAGAAAAGACATAATAGACATTTCATTTTACGTTTTGTATACAGTGCATAAAACTCAAGTTTTGTACATTTCTCCTGATGTGGGTCTGTTTTGTAACAGTGTAGTCATGATTTAAAAGCTTTCTTTAATGTTCTTGTAAAGATCTATATTGTTGAAAAGCTGCTATTTGGACAAAAGAAGGAGGCAAAGTCCAATCTTCTTAATGAAGCAATTACCTTTTATTTCTTCGACTACGAGTTCATCAAGGAAGCTTATCGTTCAATCACTGGTAGGCCTAAATTCACAGTAGACTTTGTAAAAGTATTAATATCAATCATGCAAACTCTCTGACTATAAATTTAATGCACGTCTATATTTAAATACACAAACGTTTCGCATACATTTTTCACCTTTTGATATATATAACAATCTTCCAAACACATTTTTAAAACATATAATTACCATACTCCGTCAGTTTCTTAAACACATTTTCCTGCTTTATGTTTATTCTCTACATTTATTGTGCTCTATAAATTTGTTGTCTATAAGGTCTCTAATAACATATGTCACACACAAAAATGTAGTAAGAATACCATACATTTTGTAATGTATACCACAGATTACTGATATGTCTCTTATATATTTCAATAAGAAAACATGAGAGATTTTTACCCAATGTTTCTGATCGGTGATCTATACTGAAGATAACTTTTTGATTCTTTAAGAATTGAAAATGAAGGTTAAAGTCATTTTCAATATAACTCTTTTTAAGCTATATATATATGTATGTGTGTGTGTGTTAGGAGGGTAGTGTTACACACACAATATAATCGTCTGTAAAATAGCCATACGTATGTACAGGAAAAGAAAGTCAATTATAAATCATATGATTGTTTGTTTGTTTGTTATGGATTTCGCACAAAGCTACACGAGGGCTATCTGCACTAGCCGTCCCTAATTTAGCAGTATAAAACTAGAGGAAAGGCAGCTAGTCATCACCACCCACCGCCAACTCTTGGGTTACTCTTTCACCAAATAATAGTGGGATTGACCGTAACATTATAACGCCCCCACGGCTGAAAGGGCGAGTATGTTTGGTGTGACGGGGTATAAGTCATATGAATGAGAGAAGACCGTTCAGAGGAGCTGGTCACGTTCCCTGACCACGAGGAGCCAAATACTACAAGGCTAACTTCCTATATTATAAGTTAAAGGAAATTCGAATAAAACGAGTTAACAACAAACCTTGTTTAAATTCGATGACGAGGAACCCATTTTGAGACTAATAATGGCTGGAGACGGCTTGAATGGGTAATGAAGAAAAACTTTAATATAAGTTTAACATAACAGCAAATGTACAACGTTTCGACAAGGTTTTGTCATCATCATCTTATATTAAAGTTTTCTTCGTTACCCATTCAAGCTGTCTCCAGCCAATATAAACCTTGTTTACTTCTAAATTTAAAGTTACATTAAAGAAGACAAAACAAGGTATGCGATTAAACCTTCCTTATACAGAAAAAAAGACAGAAAAATATTCGTTAATGCATGTGAAGTTTCAAAGTAGTTCAGTTTTAAATAAATTAAAGCAACACTCTTGCATATATATATATAAACAATTAAAAGGGTTACAACGTTAAAATAATTGCACAATAGACAGTTGTTAAATACTGGGCCCAGCTTAGATATTTTGGTGTCGTAAGAACACCGAAGCATGTAGATTATTTTTAGGGCTGGTTCCTGTTTCTAATACATTTTTATTGTGCAATTATTTTAATGTTGTAATCTTTTTAAATGTACATATATTTGCAGATTTTGTTAAACAAGACCGATGTCTGTAGGTTTACTTTCTTCTTAGAATTCTTCTCAAGAAGTCGATAAGCCGTCTTAACGTTGTTAGAACAACGGGTAAAAGTTTAGATAGTGATGAGTTGGCCGACGCGTTTCGAATGCGTTCTGCATCCATTATCAAGGCTGAATGTTGTGTGAATTGTGATTACTGTTGGTGGATATTTATAGGTATGGGTAAGCAGATGGTGGTATCTAGCTTGTGGAAGGCGTTAATTGGTGGAGTGTTGTATTGTGGCTTGGGGGGTTTCTCACTGAAGACTTATTGTTTGAAATATTGTG
>NW_013674831.1:20000-25567 GCF_000517525.1 Limulus polyphemus
CCATATATACGGCGAATGAATATGCTATATTAAAACAACTTTGGAGCCTCACTGAGTCCTTACAGTCCACGTCACCACGTCTCTTTGTGTTCTATCCGATGACTGTGCATCTTGATAATAGCCCTGCAGAGTAATCTCCATTGCAAAAGGCTCCGTCGTAAGGCTGTCTTTTCCTACACATACCACTCCTCCCTGCATTATATCCATAGTTCATCTAGTGTACGAGGAAGATGGCGTCCCGGTACCCGTTTCAAATTTAGTTCGGTTGTTAAAATTCCAGAGGTACTGAATATGGCGATGCGACAAAAATGTAATCATATGGAACAACATAAATACCCGTTTCATTCTCCAGCTATTTAAACTGATCCATATTTCTTGGTTTTTAGAATGTCATTAAATACAAGTAATATCTTGGAAATCCTAAATCCCTAATTTCAACACATCAACGTGAATATTTTCAATTGAAAAGAGCTGTTACATACCCTTCCCAAAAGTGATTAATTTTGGGAGGTATTACAATGCCAAACAAATTCAAAATGTAGATCTGATACAATATGTTCCATCTCGACTTTAGTCCTAGAATAAATCAACGTGATCCCTGCAGGATGTGTGGAAACTCCATCCATGCTTACATTTACAACCTGCCTGCTTTAACCATTCTTAGATTCTGTGCAGCAGAAAAAATATATAGTCAAATGCAAGAATAAAGTATAAATAGAGATCTCTTCTATTGCAGTCCTCTCAGTGTAAACTCCAACACACAAGTAGCAGATGGAAATACAGAGGCCAAATGTCATTGTATAAATTAATAAAAACCATTTGAAAGCAGTGTTATATTTGCTTTCGTTATCCAGTTTGACTTGTAGGTAACTGAAGAGCAAGACTTGTGTGTACATTCTCACAATAACTAGTGTAGACAACCAAGCACTCTCTAAGGATTCTACTTCTCCATCCTTTGACGTCTGTTCTATGTCCGTGCTGGAAAAAAAATCTATTATATTCCAGTGAAATGTGGTTGTATTATAACGCAACAATATCTTCTTATGTGATGATAATTGAGTCAACCATTTGAGTCAACCATACAAACACATTCGCAAATTCCACCAGCAGTGTACTGAATTTATGTTATTGTTCTGCATCCAGTTAGTCTGCACAATCCTCAGTTAATGCTCTAGTATTTCTGCATTTGCGTTTAGATGTAGTGTAGCTTTAATCACTTTTGCTTTATGGCATGTGGAAATACTTATTCCAGCTGGAAGTTTAATAGCCATATATCTATAATTACAAATCATTACGGACACAAACCTGACACTTAGAGAAACAATCGTCCAAGTCAGGGCAGCTTCTTTTTTTTTCTGGGCATAAAACAATTTATTTCATGTATTGGCCCAACTACTTCAGAATACAGAGACATCTCATAAAACAGACTCCATATAACATCATGGAAACCTTTTATGCTTATATAAACACTACTATTCCTTCCTTACGTGCATTTCACCATTTGTAAGTGAGAAATATATTATTATACTGTAATTCTGCTGCTTACCTATATGACAACCATACCTGATAACATATACAGCAGATCAAAATGTAAAATATAAATTTTAACCTAGATCATGGAAAATTATTTTATTCTGTAATAAAAAGCACTAAAGTACAATAAAGAAATTTCTCTACACTTGCTTCTAGTTTATCTCTTCTAGCCAAAATGACGTCATTGTGTGTTGGCTTTACTTATAGTACTGCAGAGTCAAACACAATCTGACAGCAACAGCGTCCACCAAACACTCATCCTTGCATCCATGTATTTGCCCATGAACTACACCTATCAAGCACAATCAAGCTGCTGTTAATACATGGGCTCATGTCCACAATTAATGTCTCTATTAATTTAAACTTGCCAGATCAGCAGTAGTCATATCTTATCATTAACCCTCGTGGTATTTCATAGAAGTTGGGTGGATAGGAACATGTAGTTTATTCTTATGCATGGCAGTATATCCATTCTTCAAGTAACCCACAATAAAAAAAAAACATTCTTCTTGTGCAAACAATCGTCTGCCAGGACTTCACCGCTGCATAGGTGGAAACCTCTGGCTATCTAATAGCAGCCAGTTTAGCTGTATGATGACACCTAGTGATGCTTGTAGCAGTGGATCTAGGAAAGGGTTATTTGGAGCCTAATGAGATGTTAACATCTTCATCACAATCGCCATTTTCAGCTACCTCTTTCTACTCTTCGGCAACTTGTTTGATGTGATGACCTTGAACCTCATTACCAAATATTTTACTGATGAACTTAACAATGAAAATTCCCTCACAACCTGCTAATGTCATATTGGATTATATTTTCCATCTAGGTACCACACATCAACAGCATAAGTGGCTAATCTTCAATTTTTTTTAAGTTTAAAAACATTGGTGCAACAGAGATATGCATTTCCCTGCCAGCAAGATACTCATCCATCACGACTCTAAAAACAAGTATTAGGAAAAACAATTATCACCAAATAAAAAAACTAAGTATGGCTGACTAATGAACTTGAATAAAGGAACCAAATTTTGTTTGATCCTTTTTGAAGTTCGGTAGCCAGACCTACATATATTTTTTTATTTGGAGATAATTTTTCTTCTAGTACTTGTTTGTTTACTCTTTTATAATATGGCCTACGTGGGTTACTTGGTTATAGCATATTCTCAAGCTTCATATATTTTGCATAAAATAATAATAATAAAACAGATAGTCAGGATCATGAAGACTGTTTTTTTTTCTTTATCAAATTATGATAAAATTAAAGGTAATGCTAGGATTAGGTAGGAGCTAGGCCTGTTAAAGAAAGATTAGTATGAACGAAAATATAAAATCTCTGTTTTGGCTATTCGCCAATTTTCGACTTTGGGACGCTCTGGATAGCTGAAAAGCGGCATATACATCAGAGATAGAGCGACGATGTGATGTAGCTCTTCATATCTAGCGTCTGATGACCTGTAGACTAAAAAATCCAGATGACTTTTGTATTGCTTTAATACGAGCGTGCCATTCCTACACAGAGATTGCTGACGCACTCTCCGATAATAGTCTTAGCATCTAGTATTGCGCTGCTTCTTTCTGCGTTTAGCCACTTCAAACAATCACTTGCATGAACACTTCGAAAATGGTACAGAGTTTCCTGTAAAAGTTGACAGGATAATTTGTTTTATTGGGTTTCCTGTAAAAGTTAACAAGATAATTGGTTTATTGGGTTTCCTGTAAAAGTTGACAGAATAATTTGTTTTATTGGGTTTCCTGTTAAAGTTGACAACATAACTTGATTTATTGGGTTTCCTGTAAAAGTTGACAGGATAATTTGTTTTACTTCTTCACGATTGAACAGTGGCAGTGAATGCAAGAGCCAACATTTATCTTAGTAGTACCTGGAATTCCAGCGTCTATGAAAATGTGGAGTGCATAATCAAGATCAGGAGAGTAATGTGTTAGAGTAATGTAAGAGTCATTTCTGGCCTCCGGATAGCCCCTAGCAACTTACCATTCCACCCCTGCTATATCTAATATCATTACATATCCCTTTTGGACTTTGTTCTCAAAGTTGTCTCTAATCAGCAATAAAGTTTAGCCATGCTGGTTGGTGATTATGTTACAGTTTTATAGAGACTTCTCTAACTGGTCTTAATATGTACTGTCATGGTAACCTTCTGAGTGCCATCCTCTCAAGCTTGAAGACACCAAAACTGAGAACAGCACCAAAAATTGCAACTATATAGCTTAATCTGTGGTAATTTGCAAATAGGGTATAAAACAAAAAATGTCCTTACAAATGAATCCAACAGTTAACTAAGCCAACGCCAAAGCAAAGACACAATTTGTTATCAAATAGCCAAAACCTTGTGAGCTAGCTGATTTATAGCTGCAACTGGTGAAACTCGATTGTAAAGAGCTAAGACCAGGGAAAATCTGATCTAGACAAAGTCAGCGACAATCCTGCCAAATATCGGTTTTATTTAAAACCTGTATTCGAGTTTTATAAGTATTCTCCAGAATGTCCAGTCAGGAGATTCATTTGCAGCACATCAGACGTTGCCAAACAGCATACGTGTATGTACAGACATAACTGCATTAGTCTGTCCATATTAAGGTCAGGTTAGAGGTCACACACAGCTGCGTACATCTTATTCACAAGAAACGTGTAAATCACTTTAGGCAACCTGAACTCACATTTAAAATAATATATCTGAAAATACCCGAAGATCTAATTACTTTTCACGTTATGGAAAAACGTTCAGCCATACTATTTACATACATACTGCCAATTTAACTAACCTCGCACTCTCTGGTAGACTAATCCTTTGCAACTAAACTCCCACTCTCTGGTAGACTAACCCTTTGCAACTAAATACCCACTCTCTGGTAGACTAATCCTTTGCAACTAAACTTCCACTCTCTGGAAGACTAATCATTTGCAACTAAACTCCCACTCTCTAGTAGACTAACCCTTTGCAACTAAACTCCCACTCTCTGGTAGACTAATCCTTTGCAACTAAACCCCCACTCTCTGGTAGACTAACCCTTTGCAACTAAACTCCCACTCTTTGGAAACTAATCCTTTGCAACTAAACTCCCACTCTCTGGTAGACTAATCATTTGCAACTAAGCTCCCACTCTCTGGTAGACTAACACTTTGCAACTAAACTCCCACTCTTCGGTAGACTAATCCTTAGCAACTAAACTCCCACTCTCTGAAAGACTAACCCTTTGCAACTAAACTTCCACTCTCTAGTAGACTAATCCTTTGCAACTAAACTCCCACTCTCTGGTAGACTAATCCTTTGCAACTAAACTCCCACTCTCTGGTAGACTAATCCTTTGCAACTAAACTCCCACTCTCTGGTAGACTAACCCTTTGCAACTAAACTCCCACTCTCTGATAGACTAACCCTTTGAAACAAAATACCCACTCTCTGGTAGGCTAATCCTTTGCAACTAAACTCCCACTCTCTGGTAGACTAACCCTTTGCAACTAAACTCCCACTCTCTGGTAGGCTAATCCTTTGCAACTAAACTCCCACTCTCTGGTAGCAACTAAACTCCCACTTTCTAGTAGACTAATCCTTTGCAACTAAACTCCCACTCTCTGGTAGACTAACCCTTGCAACTAAACTCCCACTCTCTGGTAGACTAATCCTTTGCAACTAAACTCCCACTCTCTGGTAGACTAATCATTTGCAACTAAACTCCCACTCACTGGTAGACTACCCCTTTACAACTAAACTCCCTCTCTCTGGTAGACTAACCCTTTGGAACTAAGCTCCCACTCTCTGGTAGACTAACCCTTTGCAACTAAATACCCACTCTCTGGTAGACTAATCATTTGCAACTAAACCCCCACTCTATGGTAGACTAATCCTTTGCAACTAAACTCCCACTCTCTGGTAGACTAACCCTTTGCAACTAAGCTCCCACTCTCTGGTAGACTAACCCTTTGCAACTAAACTCCCACTCTCTGGTAGACTAACCCTTTGCAACTAAACTCCCACTCTCTGGTAGGCTAATCCTTTGCAACTAAACTCCC